>NC_069503.1:297440834-297448334 GCF_027579735.1 Bombina bombina | reverse complement strand
GTTTTTTCAACAAAGGATGCCAAGAGAATGAAGACAATCAGATAATAGACGCAAATTGGAAAATTGTATTCTCTATCTGAATCATGAAAAAAAAAAATGTGTTTCATGTCCCTTTAAGACTAGTTGCTAATTGTATTCACACAAAGAGAAAAGCGTTCTACCAGGAACAAAAAAAACAGCTCAATAGTTTATTCTATGGGGAGTTACCACCTAGGAGCGGACTCGTTTAGCCCAGTTGTGCTTTTCACAATTCTCCTCTGAACAAGGGACAAGACAACTCCAGATGATCACTTTAGCCTTCTTTGGGCCTCTAATCAGTGAGGTGCAGCCATATTTCTCTAAGCACACTGGGCAATGAGTCCACATCTGGTTTCCCCCATCACACTTGGGAGACCTCCCCAGGGTCATCATACAATTCATATATAAAAAGAAGCGGAAGTGAAATTCTGCGCTCAACTTGTAATCTAGCCCTTAATCTTTTCTTTTTATTGGCCAGTCTGAAATATATATGATTGGCTAACGGCTATAACATGATAGGGGGCTGGCAAACGGAACAAAATTTTCAAATCTGTAAGGAAAAATGTACTGCTTATTTTAAAAAAATTCAGAGTAGGTGCTATTGCATCATCTTCTTATTATGCATTTGTTGATTATGCAATCCCTCTGTATTTAATAAGCCATCACCCTAGATAAGTGACATGTCACCAGTTCTATTGATACAGCCTTCACCATCCCATATAATAAAAGGCCAAGTGTGTTTGTCCGAAGCTGTTATGCGCAATAGAGACTGCGTGCGAGGACAAACCCACCTGACCTTCCAACTAACCTGGCGTTGTGTGGTGGAGTGGGCGGGCGTGACGTGGGCGAGGCCGGTCATGACGCGGGCGGGGCCAGATGCTAAGAGACAGAAAGCTCTAAAGAGGGGGGATAGAGAGAGCTCTAAAGAGGGGGGATAGAGAGCAGAAGAGGGGGGATAGAGAGAGAGACAGCATAAGAGAGAGGGGGAGAGAGACAGCATAAGAGAGAGGGGGAGAGAGACAGCAAAAGAGAGAGGGGGAGAGAGACAGCAAAAGAGAGAGGGGGAGAGAGACAGCAAAAGAGAGAGGGGGAGAGAGACAGCAAAAACAGAATTTATGTTTACCTGATAAATTACTTTCTCCAACGGTGTGTCCGGTTCCACGGCGTCATCCTTACTTGTGGGATATTCTCTTCCCCAACAGGAAATGGCAAAGAGCCCAGCAAAGCTGGTCACATGATCCCTCCTAGGCTCCGCCTTCCCCAGTCATTCGACCGACGTAAAGGAGGAATATTTGCATAGGAGAAATCATATGATACCGTGGTGACTGTAGTTAAAGAAAATAAATCATCAGACCTGATTAAAAAACCAGGGCGGGCCGTGGACCGGACACACCGTTGGAGAAAGTAATTTATCAGGTAAACATAAATTCTGTTTTCTCCAACATAGGTGTGTCCGGTCCACGGCGTCATCCTTACTTGTGGGAACCAATACCAAAGCTTTAGGACACGGATGATGGGAGGGAGCAAATCAGGTCACCTAGATGGAAGGCACCACGGCTTGCAAAACCTTTCTCCCAAAAATAGCCTCAGAAGAAGCAAAAGTATCAAATTTGTAAAATTTGGTAAAAGTGTGCAGTGAAGACCAAGTCGCTGCCTTACATATCTGATCAACAGAAGCCTCGTTCTTAAAGGCCCATGTGGAAGCCACGGCCCTAGTGGAATGAGCTGTGATTCTTTCAGGAGGCTGCCGTCCGGCAGTCTCATAAGCCAATCTGATGATGCTTTTAAGCCAAAAAGATAGAGAGGTAGAAGTTGCTTTTTGACCTCTCCTTTTACCAGAATAAGCAACAAACAAGGAAGATGTTTGTCTGAAATCCTTTGTAGCATCTAAATAGAATTTTAGAGCACGAACTACATCCAAATTGTGCAACAAACGTTCCTTCTTTGAAACTGGATTCGGACACAAAGAAGGCACGACTATCTCCTGGTTAATGTTTTTGTTAGAAACAACTTTCGGAAGAAAACCAGGTTTAGTACGCAAAACCACCTTATCTGCATGGAACACCAGATAAGGAGGAGAACACTGCAGAGCAGATAACTCTGAAACTCTTCTAGCAGAAGAAATTGCAATCAAAAACAAAACTTTCCAAGATAATAACTTGATATCAACGGAATGTAGGGGTTCAAACGGAACCCCTGAAGAACTGAAAGAACTAAATTGAGACTCCAAGGAGGAGTCAAAGGTCTGTAAACAGGCTTGATTCTAACCAGAGCCTGAACAAAAGCTTGAACATCTGGCACAGCCGCCAGCTTTTTGTGAAGTAAAACAGATAAAGCAGAAATCTGTCCCTTCAAAGAACTTGCAGACAATCCTTTCTCCAAACCTTATTGAAGAAAGGATAGAATCTTAGGAATCTTTATCTTGTTCCATGGGAATCCTTTAGATTCACACCAACAGATATATTTTTTCCATATTTTATGGTAGATTTTTCTAGTTACAGGCTTTCTGGCCTGAACAAGAGTATCAATGACAGAATCTGAGAACCCTCGCTTTGATAAAATCAAGCGTTCAATCTCCAAGCAGTCAGTTGGAGTGAAACCAGATTCGGATGTTCGAACGGACCTTGAACAAGAAGGTCCTGTCTCAAAGGTAGCTTCCATGGTGGAGCCGATGACATATTCACCAGGTCTGCATACCAAGTCCTGCGTGGCCACGCAGGAGCTATCAAGATCACTGATGCCCTCTCCTGATTGATCCTGGCTACCAGCCTGGGAATGAGAGGAAACGGTGGGAATACATAAGCTAGGTTGAAGGTCCAAGGTGCTACTAGTGCATCTACTAGAGTCGCCTTGGGATCCCTGGATCTGGACCCGTAGCAAGGAACCTTGAAGTTCTGACGAGAGGCCATCAGATCCATGTCTGGAATGCCCCACAATTGAGTTATTTGGGCAAAGATTTCCGGATGGAGTTCCCACTCCCCCGGATGAAATGTCTGACGACTCAGAAAATCCGCTTCCCAATTTTCCACTCCTGGGATGTGGATTGCAGACAAGTGGCAGGAGTGAGTCTCCGCCCATTGAATGATTTTGGTCACTTCTTCCATCGCCAGGGAACTCCTTGTTCCCCCCTGATGGTTGATATACGCAACAGTCGTCATGTTGTCTGATTGAAACCGTATGAATTTGGCCTTTGCTAGCTGAGGCCAAGCCTTGAGAGCATTGAATATCGCTCTCAGTTCCAGAATGTTTATCGGGAGAAGAGATTCTTCCCGAGACCAAAGACCCAGAGCTTTCAGGGGTTCCCAGACCGCGCCCCAGCCTACCAGACTGGCGTCGGTCGTGACAATGACCCACTCTGGTCTGCGGAAGCTCATCCCCTGTGACAGGTTGTCCAGGGACAGCCACCAACGGAGTGAATCTCTGGTCCTCTGATCTACTTGTATCGTCGGAGACAAGTCTGAATAATCCCCATTCCACTGACTGAGCATGCACAGTTGTAATGGTCTCAGATGAATTCACGCAAAAGGAACTATGTCCATTGCCGCGACCATCAAACCTATTACTTCCATGCACTGTGCTATGGAAGGAAGAAGAACAGAATGAAGTACTCGACAAGAGCTTAGAAGTTTTGATTTTCTGGCCTCTGTCAGAAAAATCCTCATTTCTAAGAAGTCTATTATTGTTCCCAAGAAGGGAACTCTTGTTGACGGAGATAGAGAACTTTCTTCTACGTTCACTTTCCGCCCGTGAGATCTGAGAAAGGCCAGGACAATGTCCGTATGAGCCTTTGCTTGTGGTAGGGAAGACGCTTGAATCAGTATGTCGTCCAAGTAAGGTACTACTGCAATGCCCCTTGGTCGTAGCACCGCTAGAAGGGACCCTAGTACCTTTGTGAAAATTCTTGGAGCAGTGGCTAATCCGAATGGAAGTGCCACAAACTGGTAATGCTTGTCCAGAAAGGCGAACCTTAGGAACCGATGATGTTCCTTGTGGATAGGAATATGTAGATACGCATCCTTTAAATCCACCGTGGTCATGAATTGACCTTCCTGGATGGAAGGAAGAATTGTCCGAATGGTTTCCATTTTGAACGATGGAACATTGAGAAACTTGTTTAGGATCTTGAGATCTAAGATTGGTCTGAATGTTCCCTCTTTTTTGGGAACTATAAACAGATTGGAGTAGAATCCCATCCCTTGTTCTCCTAATGGAACAGGATGAATCACTCCCATTTTTAACAGGTCTTCTACACAATGTAAGAATGCCTGTCTTTTTATGTGGTCTGAAGACAATTGAGACCTGTGGAACCTCCCCCTTGGGGGAAGCTCCTTGAATTCCAGAAGATAACCTTGGGAGACTATTTCTAGCGCCCAAGGATCCAAAACATCTCTTGCCCAAGCCTGAGCGAAGAGAGAAAGTCTGCCCCCACCAGATCCGGTCCCGGATCTGGGGCCAACATCTCATGCTGTCTTGGTAGCAGTGGCAGGTTTCTTGGCCTGCTTACCTTTGTTCCAGCCTTGCATTGGCCTCCAGGCTGGCTTGGTTTGAGAAGTATTACCCTCTTGCTTAGAGGATGTAGCACTTGGGGCTGGTCCGTTTCTGCGAAAGGGACGAAAATTAGGTTTATTTTTAGCCTTGAAAGACCTATCCTGAGGAAGGGCGTGGCCCTTACCCCCAGTGATATCAGAAATAATCTCTTTCAAGTCAGGGCCAAACAGCGTTTTCCCCTTGAAAGGTATGTTAAGCAATTTGTTCTTGGAAGACGCATCCGCTGACCAAGATTTTAGCCAAAGCGCTCTGCGCGCCACAATAGCAAACCCTGAATTTTTCGCCGCTAATCTAGCCAATTGCAAAGTGGCGTCTAAAGTAAAAGAGTTAGCCAATTTGAGAGCATGAATTCTGTCCATAATCTCCTCATAAGAAGAATCTTTATTGAGCGACTTTTCTAGTTCATCGAACCAGAAACACGCTGCTGTAGTGACAGGAACAATGCATGAAATTGGTTGTAGAAGGTAACCTTGCTGAACAAACATCTTTTTAAGCAAACCCTCTAATTTTTTATCCATAGGATCTTTGAAAGCACAACTATCTTCTATAGGGATAGTAGTGCGTTTGTTTAGAGTAGAAACCGCCCCCTCGACCTTGGGGACTGTCTGCCATAAGTCCTTTCTGGGGTCGACCATAGGAAACAATTTCTTAAATATAGGGGGAGGGACAAAAGGTATTAAAACACCAAAAAACTCTAAGCCATCTCCGTGGAGATGTTGCCTGTACAACGGCAAAGAGAATGACTGGGGAAGGCGGAGCCTAGGAGGGATCATGTGACCAGCTTTGCTGGGCTCTTTGCCATTTCCTGTTGGGGAAGAGAATATCCCACAAGTAAGGATGACGCCGTGGACCGGACACACCTATGTTGGAGAAAGAGAGAGGGGGAGAGAGACAGCAAAAGAGAGAGGGGGAGAGAGACAGCAAAAGAGAGAGGGGGAGAGAGACAGCAAAAGAGAGAGGGGAAGAGAGACAGCAAAAGAGAGAGGGGGAGAGAGACAGCAAAAGAGAGAGAGGGGAAGAGAGACAGCAAAAGAGAGAGGGGGAGAGAGACAGCAAAAGAGAGAGGGGAAGAGAGACAGCAAAAGAGAGAGGGGAAGAGAGACAGCAAAAGAGAGAGGGGGAGAGAGACAGCAAAAGAGAGAGGGGGAGAGAGACAGCAAAAGAGAGAGGGGGAGAGAGACAGCAAAAGAGAGAGGGGGAGAGAGACAGCAAGAGAGGGGGAGAGAGACAGCAAAAGAGAGAGGGGGAGAGAGACAGCAAAAGAGAGAGGGGGAGAGAGACAGCAAAAGAGAGAGGGGGAGAGAGACAGCAAAAGAGAGAGGGGGAGAGTGACAGCAAAAGAGAGGGGGTGAGTGACAGCAAAAGAGAGGGAGGAGAGAGACAGCAAAAGAGAGGGGGTGAGTGACAGCAAAAGAGAGGGAGGAGAGAGACAGCAAAAGAGAGGGGGAGAGAGACAGCAAAAGAGAGGGGGGAGAGAGACAGCAAAAGAGAGGGGGGAGAGAGACAGCAAAAGAGAGGGGGGAGAGAGACAGCAAAAGAGGGGGGAGACAGCAAGAGAGAGGGGGGAGAGAGACAGCAAGAGAGAGGGGGGAGAGAGACAGCAAAAGAGAGGGGGAGAGAGAGACAGCAAAAGAGAGGGGGGAGCACAAAAGAGAGGGGGAGAGCACAAAAGAGAGGGGGGAGAGAGACAGCAAAAGAGAGCGGGGGAGAGAGACAGCAAAAGAGAGAGGGGGGAGAGAGACAGCAAAAGAGAGAGGGGGAGAGTGACAGCAAAAGAGAGAGGGGAAGAGTGACAGCAAAAGAGAGAGGGGGAGAGTGAAAGCAAAAGAGAGAGGGGGAGAGTGACAGCAAAAGAGAGCGGGGGAGAGAGACAGCAAAAGAGAGAGGGGGAGAGAGACAGCAAAAGAGAGAGGGGGAGAGTGACAGCAAAAGAGAGAGGGGAAGAGTGACAGCAAAAGAGAGAGGGGGAGAGTGAAAGCAAAAGAGAGAGGGGGAGAGTGACAGCAAAAGAGAGAGGGGAGAGAGACAGCAAAAGAGAGGGGGTAGAGAGACAGCAAAAGAGAGGGGGGAGAGAGACAGCAAAAGAGAGGGGGGGAGAGAGACAGCAAAAGAGGGGGGGAGAGAGACAGCAAAAGAGAGGGGGAGAGAGAAAGCAAAAGAGAGGGGGGAGAGAGAAAGCAAAAGAGAGGGGGAGAGAGAGAGCAAAAGAGAGGGGGGAGAGAGAGAGCAAAAGAGAGGGGGAGAGAGAGCGAAATAGACGGGGGAGAGAGAGAGCAAAATAGGGGGGGAGAGAGAGAGCAAAATAGGGGGGAGAGAGAGAGCAAAAGAGAGGGGGGGAGAGAGAGAGCAAAAGAGAGGGGGGAGAGAGACAGCAAAAGAGAGGGGGGAGAGAGACAGCAAAAGAGAGGGGGAGAGAGAAAGCAAAAGAGAGGGGGGAGAGAGAAAGCAAAAGAGAGGGGGAGAGAGAGAGCAAAAGAGAGGGGGAGAGAGAGAGCAAAAAAGAGGGGGAGAGAGAGCGAAATAGACGGGGGAGAGAGAGAGCAAAATAGGGGGGAGAGAGAGAGCAAAATAGGGGGGAGAGAGAGAGCAAAAGAGAGGGGGGAGAGAGAGAGCAAAAGAGAGGGGGGGAGAGAGAGAGCAAAAGAGAGGGGGAGAGAGAGAACAAAAGAGAGGGGGGGAGAGAGAGAGCAAAAGAGAGGGGGGAGAGAGAGAGCAAAAGAGAGGGGAGAGAGAGAGCAAAAGAGGGGGGAGAGAGAGCAAAAGAAAGGGGGGGAGAGAGAGCAAAAGAGAGGGGGGAGAGAGAGAGCAAAAGAGAGGGGGGGAGAGAGAGAGCAAAAGAGAGGGGAGAGAGAGAGAGCAAAAGAGAGGGGGGAGAGAGAGAGTAAAAGAGAGGGGAGAAAGAGAGAGCAAAAGAGGGGAGAAAGAGAGGGAAGA
>NC_069503.1:297372394-297440737 GCF_027579735.1 Bombina bombina | reverse complement strand
GCGCTCTCCTCCCCCCTCTCTTTTGCGCTCTCTCCCCCCCTCTCTTTTGCGCTCTCTCTCCCCCCCTCTCTTTTGCGCTCTCTCTCCCCCCCCCTTCACTTATGCGCTCTCTCCCCCCCCTTTCTCTTTGCGCTCCTCTCCCCCCCCCCCCCTTCCTCTTTTGCGCTCTCTCTACCCCCCCTTCTCATTTTGCGCTCTCTCTCCCCCCCCTTTCTCTTTTGCGCTCTCTCTCCCCCCCTTCTCTTTTTGCGCTCTCTCCCCCCCTTCTCTTTTGCGCTCTCTCTCCCCCCTCTCCTCCTTTTTGCGCTCTCTCTCCCCCCCCTTCATCTTTTAGCGCTCTCTCTCCCCCCCTTCTCTTTTGCGCTCCTCTCACCCCCCCCTTCTCTTTTGCGCTTCTCCCCCCCCTTCTCTTTTTGCGCTCTCTCCCCCCTTCTCTTTTGCGCTCTCTCCCCCCTTCTCTTTTGCGCTCTCTCCCCCCTTCTCTTTTGCGCTCTTCCCCCCCTTCTCTTCTTGCGCTCTTTCCCCCCCTCTTCACTTTTTGCGCTCTCTCCCCCTCATCTCTTTTGTGCTCTCTCCCCCCACCCCCCCCTTTCTCTTTTGCGCTCTCCCCCCCCCTTCTCTTTTGCGCTCTCCCCCCCCCTTCTCTTTTGCGCTCTCTCCCCCCCTTCTCTTTTTGCGCTCTCTCACCCCCCCTTCTCTTTTGCGCTCTCTCTCCCCCCCCCTTCTCTTTTGCGCTCTCTCTCCCCCCCCCTACTCTTTTGCGCTCTCTCCCCCCCTTCTCTTTTGCGCTCTCCCCCCCCCCTTCTCTTTTGCGCTCTCTCCCCCCCTTCTCTTTTGCGCTCTCTCCCCCCCCCTTCTCTTTTGCGCTCTCTCCCCCCCCCCTTCTCTTTTGCGCTCTCTCCCCCCTCTTCACTTTTGCGCTCTCTCCCCCTCTTCTCTTTTGCGCTCTCCCCCCCTCTTCTCTTTTGCGCTCTCTCTCCCCCCCTTCTCTTTTGCGCTCTCTCTCCCCCCTTCTCTTTTGCGCTCTCTCTCCCCCCCTTCTCTTTTGCGCTCTCTCTCCCCCCCCCCTTCCCTTTTGCGCTCTCTCCCCTCTCAGTCTATGTGTTGTTAAATAAGAAAAAAAAATTGAACTAAAGAAAAAAAAAAAACAATCCCTATGAAAATAAAAAAAAAGTCCCCCCAAAATAAAAACTCCCCCTAATCTAATGCTAAACTACCAATAGCCCTTAAAAGGGCTTTTTTGTAGGGCATTGCCCTAAGTTAAACAGCTCTTTTGCAGTTACCAAAAATCCCAAAAGTCCCCCTAACTTTAAAACCCACCACCCCCAAAATAAATAAACCTAACACTAAAACACCTAAACTATCCATTGCTCTGAAAAGGGCATTTGTATGGATATTGCCCTTAAAAGGACATTCAGTCTAAGAGGTCGACGCTTGGAAGAAGACTTCAACGCCTGGAACAGGACCTTCTCCGCCGGACTTCAGGAACAGCGAGTACTAACCTGGGGGTTAGACTTAGGTTTTTGTAAGTGTTTTTTGGGGGGGTTGTTTTATTTAGATTAGGGATGGGCAGTAAAAGAGCTAAATGGTAGTTTAGGATTTTTAGTGTTAGGTTCTTTTATTTTTGGAGTTTGGTGGGTGTGGGGGGTTACTGTTAGGGGGACTTAGACTTTTTTCTGTAAAAGAGCTGTTTATCTTGGGGCAATGCCCTGCAAAAATCCCTTTTAAGGGCAACTGGAAGTTTATTCATGGATTAGGGGGCTTTTTAATTTTCATAGGGATTAGGTTTAATTTTGTAAACTTTGGTAATTGTTTATTTTCTGTAATGTTAGCCTTCTTTATTTTTGTAATCATAGCTTCTTTTTTTGTAACTTTAGTATTTTTTTGTTTAGATAATTTGTTTTAATTTAGATTAGGAAGTGTTAGGTTAGGGGCTTAGTCATTTAATTATTTGCATTGTGGGTTTTGGCGGTTTAAGGGGTTAATAGGTTAATCATGTTTATTGCAATGTGGGGGGTTTGCGGTGTAGGGGCTAATAGGGTAATTAGGTTTATTGTGATGTGTGGGTTTTGCGGTTTAGGGGTTAATAGGTTAATTATGTTTATTGCGATGTGGGAGTTTTTAGGTTTAGGGGTTAATATGGTAATTAGGTTTACTGCGGTGTGGGGGTTTAGCGGTTTAGGGGTTAATAGGGTAATTAGGTTTATTGCGATGTAGGTGGTTGACAGTTAAGGGATTAATTACTTTATTATTTTTCAATGTGTGGCTTTGCGGTGTAGGTGTTAATACTTTGTGCGGGTAGTGTTTTTTTTGTAATGCTCCGTTTGCCTTCGCTGCATCCCAGAGGATTCTGAAAATGGTAGGGCGGTGAAGGAATCCACATTCTGTTGGCTGCCTCACACTGCCAACATTCCATTGAGGATGAGTGCGCAACTGCCAACGGACATTACAAATGCAATTATAGTATAGATGGCTCGTTGGTTAGGCGCTCTACCCACCCATAAGAATATGCTATTTTTCTTTTCAATTATTAAACCTACCGTCTATTTGATCTCTTTTCATAACTCTATGCATTAAAGGGACAGTCTAGTTCAAATTAAACTTTCATGATTCAGATAAGGCATGCAATTTTAAACAACTTTCCAATTTACTTTTATCATAAAATTTGCTTTGTAGTCTTGGGAGCTGAATTATCAATGTGCGGCGGACATGATCCGCTACCGCACATCGATAAATGCTGACAGCGTACGCTAGAAATGCTTGTGCAATCCTGCCCGCTGCACATTCGCGGCCAATGGGGCGCTAGCAGGGGGTGTCAATCAACCCGATCGTATGCGATCAGGCGAATTGCTGTCCGCCACCTCAGAGGTAGCGGACAAGTTAAGGAGCAGCGGTCTTAAGACTGCCGCTTCCTAACTCCTGTTTCCAGCAGCTGCATACAGCTCCATACGGAGCTTGATGAAATCGGCCCCATAGTATTCTATGTGTAAAGCTAAATCTAGGTAGGCTCATATGCTAATTTCTAAGCCATTGAACTGCCTCTTATCTCAGTGCATTTTGACAGTTTGACACTGCTAGTTCATGTGTTTTATATAGATAACATTGTGCTCACTCCCGTAGAGTTAAGAGTCAACACTGATTGCCTAAAATGCAAGTCTGTCAAAAGAAATGAGATAAGGGGACAGTCTGCAGAGGCTTTAATACAAGGTTATCACAAAAGGTAAAAACATAATTTATGCTTACCTGATAAATTTATTTCTCTTGTAGTGTGTTCAGTCCACGGGTCATCCATTACTTATGGGATATATTCTCCTTCCCAACAGGAAGTTGCAAGAGGATCACCCAAGCAGAGCTGCTATATAGCTCCTCCCCTCACATGACATATCCAGTCATTCGACCGAAACAAGACGAGAAAGGAAAAACTATAGGGTGGTGACTGGAGTTATAATTTAGAATTTAGAACCTGCCTCAAAAAGACAGGGCGGGCCGTGGACTGAACACACTACAAGAGAAATAAATTTATCAGGTAAGCATAAATTATCTTTTCTCTTGTTAAGTGTGTTCAGTCCACGGGTCATCCATTACTTATGGGATACCAATACCAAAGCTAAAGTACACGGATGAAGGGAGGGACAAGGCAGGAACATTAAACAGAAGGAACCACTGCCTGTAGAACCTTTCTCCCAAAAACAGCCTCCGAAGAAGCAAAAGTGTCAAATTTGTAAAATTTGGAAAAAGTATGAAGTGAAGACCAAGTTGCAGCCTTGCAAATCTGTTCAACAGAGGCCTCATTTTTAAAGGCCCAAGTGGAAGCCACAGCTCTAGTGGAATGAGCTGTAATTCTTTCAGGAGGCTGCTGTCCAGCAGTCTCATAGGCTAAACGTATTATGCTACGAAGCCAAAAAGAGAGAGAGGTAGCCGAAGCCTTTTGACCTCTCCTCTGTCCAGAGTAAACGACAAACAGGGAAGAAGTTTGTCGAAAATCTTTAGTTGCCTGTAAGTAGAACTTCAGGGCACGGACCACGTCTAGATTATGCAAAAGACGTTCCTTCTTTGAAGAAGGATTAGGACACAATGATGGAACAACAATCTCTTGATTGATATTCCTGTTAGAAACAACCTTAGGCAAAAACCCAGGTTTAGTACGCAGGACTACCTTGTCTGAATGAAAGATCAGATAAGGAGAATCACAATGTAAGGCAGATAATTCCGAGACTCTTCGAGCCGAGGAAATAGCCATCAAAAACAGAACTTTCCAAGATAAAAGCTTAATATCAATGGAATGAAGGGGTTCAAACGGAACACCCTGAAGAACTTTAAGAACCAAGTTTAAGCTCCACGGAGGAGCAACAGCCTTAAACACAGGCTTAATCCTAGCCAAAGCCTGACAAAAAGCCTGGACGTCTGGATTCCCTGCCAGACGCTTGTGTAAAAGAATAGACAGAGCAGAAATCTGTCCCTTTAGTGAACTAGCGGATAAGCCCTTTTCTAAACCCTCTTGTAGAAAAGCCAATATCCTAGGAATCCTAACCTTACTCCATGAGTAACTCTTGGATTCACACCAATATAAATATTTACGCCATATCTTATGGTAAATTTTTCTGGTAACAGGTTTCCGAGCCTGTATCAATGTATCAATAACCGAATCCGAAAACCCACGCTTTGATAGAATCAAGCGTTCAATCTCCAAGCAGTCAGCCTCAGAGAAATTAGGTTTGGATGGTTGAAAGGACCCTGAATTAGAAGGTCCTGCCTCAGAGGTAGAGACCATGGTGGACAGGACAACATGTCCACTAGGTCTGCATACCAGGTCCTGCGTGGCCACGCAGGCGCTATCAGAATCACTGATGCTCTCTCCTGTTTGATCCTGGCAATCAGTCGAGGTAGCAACGGAAAAGGTGGAAACACATAAGCTATGTTGAAAACCCAAGGGGCTGCAAGTGCATCTACCAGCACCGCTCCTGGGTCCCTGGACCTGGATCCGTAACAAGGAAGCTTGGCGTTCTGGCGAGATGCCATAAGATCCAGATCCGGTTTGCCCCAACGACGAATCAGTTGAGCAAATACCTCCGGGTGTAGTTCCCACTCCCCCGGATGAAAAGTCTGGCGACTTAGAAAATCCGCTTCCCAGTTCTCCACACCTGGGATGTAGATCGCTGACAGGTGGCAAGAGTGTGACTCTGCCCAGCGAATTATCTTCGAGACTTCCAACATCGCTAGGGAACTCCTGGTTCCCCCTTGATGATTGATGAAAGCCACAGTCGTGATGCTGTCCGACTGAAACCTGATGAACCTCAGTGTTGCCAACTGAGGCCAAGCTAGAAGAGCATTGAATATTGCTCTTAATTCTAGAATGTTGATTGGTAGGAGTTTCTCCTCCTGAGTCCACGATCCCTGAGCCTTCAGGGAGTTCCAGACTGCTCCCCAGCCTAGAAGGCTGGCATCTGTTGTTACAATCGTCCAATCTGGTCTGCGAAAGGTCATTCCTTCGGACAGATGAACCCGTGACAACCACCAGAGAAGAGAATCTCTCGTCTCCTGGTCCAGATTTAGCAAAGGGGACAGATCTGAGTAATCCCCGTTCCACTGACTTAGCATGCATAGTTGCAGCGGTCTGAGATGCAGGCGCGCAAATGGCACTATGTCCATTGCCGCGACCATCAAGCCGATTACTTCCATACACTGAGCTACTGATGGGCTTGGAATGGAGTGAAGGGCACGGCAAGCATTGAGAATCTTTGATAACCTGGACTCCGTCAGGTAAATCTTCATCTCTACAGAATCTATAAGAGTCCCTAGAAAAGGAACCCTTGTGAGCGGTAACAGAGAACTCTTTTCCACGTTCACTTTCCACCCATGCGACCTCAGAAATGCTAGAACTATCTCTGTATGAGACTTTGCATTTTGAAAACTTGACGCTTGAATCAGAATGTCGTCTAGGTACGGAGCCACCGCTATGCCTCGTGGTCTTAGTACCGCCAGAAGTGAGCCCAGAACCTTTGTAAAAATTCTCGGGGCCGTAGCTAACCCGAAGGGAAGAGCTACAAACTGGTAATGCCTGTCTAGAAAGGCAAATCTTAGGTACCGATAATGATCTTTGTGAATCGGTATGTGAAGGTAGGCATCCTTTAAGTCCACTGTGGTCATATATTGACCCTCTTGGATCATGGGCAGGATGGGCTGAATGGTTTCCATCTTGAACGATGGAACCCTTAGGAATTTGTTTAAGATTTTTAAGTCTAAGATTGGTCTGAAGGTTCCCTCTTTTTTGGGAACCACAAATAGATTTGAGTAAAACCCTTGTCCTCGTTCCGTTCGCGGAACTGGGTGGATCACTCCCATCACTAAGAGGTCTTGTACACATTGTAGAAATGCCTCTTTCTTTACTAGGTTTGTTGATAACCTTGACAGATGAAACCTCCCTTGTGGAGGAGAAGTTTTGAAATCCAGAAGGTATCCCTGAGATATAATCTCCAACGTCCAGGGATCCTGTACATCTCTTGCCCAGGCCTGGGCGAAGAGAGAAAGTCTGCCCCCCACTAGATCTGTCTCCGGAGAGGGGGCCCTGTCTTCATGCTGTCTTAGGGGCGGAAGTAGGCTTTCTGGCCTGCTTGCCCTTGTTCCATGACTGGTTGCCTTTCCAACCCTGTCTGTAACGAGCAGTAGTTCCTTCCTGTTTTGGAGCGGAGGAAGTTGATGCTGCTCCTGCCTTGAAGTTACGAAAGGCACGAAAATTAGACTGTTTGGCCTTTGATTTGGCCCTGTCCTCAGGAAGGGTGTGGCCCTTACCTCCCGTAATGTCAGCAATAATTTCCTTCAAGCCGGGCCCGAATAAGGTCTGCCCTTTGAAAGGAATGTTAAGTAGTTTAGACTTAGAAGTTACATCTGCTGACCAGGATTTAAGCCATAGCGCCCTGCGCGCCTGTATGGCGAATCCGGAATTTTTAGCCGTATGTTTAGTTAAATGCACTACGGCATCCAAAACAAACGCATTAGCCAGTTTAAGTGTTCTAACTTTGCTCAAAGTCTCATCCAATGGTGCTGTGCGAATCGCCTCTTCCAGAGACTCAAACCAGAATGCCGCTGCAGCCATGACAGGCGCAATGCATGCAAGAGGCTGCAATATAAAACCTTGTTGAACAAACATTTTCTTAAGGTAACCCTCTAATTTTTTATCCATTGGATCTGAGAAAGCACAGCTATCCTCCACCGGGATAGTGGTACGCTTGGCTAAAGTAGAAACTGCTCCCTCCACCTTAGGGACCGTCTGCCATAAGTCTCGTGTGGTGGCGTCTATAGGGAACATTTTTCTAAATATCGGAGGAGGGGAAAAGGGCACACCGGGTCTATCCCACTCCTTACTAATAATTTCTGTAAGCCTTTTTGGTATAGGAAAAACGTCAGTACACACCGGTACTGCATAGTATCTATCCAACCTACATAATTTCTCTGGGATTGCCACCGTGTCGCAATCATTCAGAGCCGCTAACACCTCCCCTAGTAACACGCGGAGGTTCTCAAGCTTAAATTTAAAATTTCTGAATCCGGTCTCCCCGGATCAGAACCGTCACCGACAGAATGAAGCTCACCGTCCTCATGTTCTGCAAATTGTGACGCAGTATCAGACATGGCTCTCGTGTCATCAGCGCGCTCTGTCCTTAACCCAGAGCTATTGCGCTTGCCTCTTAATTCGGGCATATTGTATAATACTTCTTTCATAACATTAGCCATATCATGTAAAGTGATTTGTAAGGGCCTTGATGTACTTGGCGCCTCAATCTTACGCACCTCCCGAGCGGGAGACGCAGGTACTGACACGTGAGGAGTGTTAGACGGCATAACTTCCCCCTCGTTGTCTGGTGATAATTTCTTTATCTGTACAGATTGACTTTTATTCAAAGTAATATCAATACAATTGGTACACATATTTCTATTGGGCTTCACATCGGCTTTTGAACATAAGGAACAAGCAGATTCCTCTGTATCAGACATGTTTAAACAGACTAGTAATGAAGCTAGCAAGCTTGGAAATCACTTTCAATAAGTTTACAAGCAATATAAAAAACGCTGCAGCGCTTTTAAAAATACAGTTGAATAACAAGGAAAACTAATTCAGTTATAGTCAACAATTCTTAACGAGAAAATTATTAATTAGCAGAGGATTGCACCCATTAGCAAAAGGATGATTAACCCCTCAATACCCAAAAACGGATATCAAATTAAGATTTAACGCTTTTATCACAGTCAAACACACTGTCACAGCGCAACAAGGCGCTAAAACAAGGTCCCTCCCACTCATATTACAACAGTGGGAGACCTGATATAACGGTTTCTATGCAGAAAATACGTTAGCCATGTGGAAAAAAATCATGCCCAAAAAGATTTATCACCAAAGTACCTCACAAAACGAATAACATGCCAGTAAACGTTTTAAAAACAACATTTTGAATGTCATGCAAAGTTATCACTAAGCCTGCTACCAGTCGCTTCCACTGCAGATAAGGTTTAAACATTATTTCAGTATTAACAGTATTTTCTCAGTCAAATTCTAGTCCCTAGAAAATAACTCAACTGCGCATACATTTATCAGCCTGATACCAGTCGCTACTACTGCATTTAAGGCTATACTTACATCATATGGGTAACAGCAGTATTTTCTTAGTCAATTGCATTCCCAGAAAATAATGTACTGCACATACCTCATTTGCGGGGGACCCCGCATGCTATTCCCCTCTTTCTGAAGTTACCCTACTCCTCAGAATGTCGAGAACAGCCAGCGGATCTTAGTTACGTCTGCTAAGATCATAGAAAAACGCAGGCAGATTCTTCTCCAAATACTGCCTGAGATACAAAAAACGGCACACTCCGGAGTCATTTTAAAATAACAAACTTTTGATTGAAGAATAATTAAGTAAAAACTCCAACTCCTCTCGCGACCTCCTTCTTTGTTGAGAGTTGCAAGAGAATGACTGGATATGTCATGTGAGGGGAGGAGCTATATAGCAGCTCTGCTTGGGTGATCCTTTTGCAACTTCCTGTTGGGAAGGAGAATATATCCCATAAGTAATGGATGACCCGTGGACTGAACACACTTAACAAGAGAAAAGTGTATTAATATAACTGTATTGATTATGCAAAACTGGGGAGTGAATAATAAAGGGATTATCTATCTTTTTAAACAATAAAAATTCTGGAGTATACTGTCCCTTTAATTGCAATGACAATTTATGTTTTATACTATATTACTCAATATATTCTACTAAAACAGTATGGTTTTATCCATGTAGATTTGTTGTATCTGTAGGATTGCGTTGGTCTTGTTTGTTAAGTTAATTTATGACTAGCTCCCCAATAAAAATGAATTAAAATAAATTGTGTGATACCATAGGAATTAGATATGTAGCTTTCATATCATTGATAAAGTAACTTTTATGATGTTCAAAACATAACATTTTAAAATTGCATATTAGAGAATGTATGCTTTTTAATTTTTTCTATTTGAGCCATTTTACTTTGAAAAGTAAAATTATATGTATTTCACAGTTGTTGATAATGTTACAAGATGATGTATACCACGATTTTCTAACATCATAAACGACAATGAAATCCAAAGGAAACGATGCAGACAGTGTGCAATTTTATAATTGTAACTTTTTCTCTGTATCTTTTGCGATCGTCTCTTGAAGAACTGGCACCCATTGAAATATTCTCTCAAACTCTTGTATAAATAAATAAATATATATACTTTATTTTTTTATTTTTTTTAATCAAACTAAATAACTGTTTAACAAAGAATAAATTCTTACCTGTTGGTTTGTTAACTCCCAAAATACCAGCCTGACCAAGGACTTTAAATATCTTGTGTGCTGGAAATTCTTCAGCTTCTTCCCATTTGTCCACAAAGGGGTTAATTTCATTGTCTATAATCTGTGTTTGAAAAGAGAGAAAAAAAAAATATAGCAAACACTTAACAAACAGAAGTCCTTCATTTTGATAGTACAGGTTTATTTTTTTATTTTTAAATACTTTATTTATAGAGATGACAAAATAATTCAACATTACATGGAATATTACAGTTGTACGCATCCAGGGAGAGTTTGTATTATGAAGTAGATAGTCCTGTATCTGTTTTGTTAGATAATAAAAGTTTACATATAACAACCTATCAGCCAGATTACGAGTTTTGCGTTATGAGGAGTGCGGTACTAACTTGCACGTTATTCTCACCGCTCACTTACCTACAGCGCTGGTATTACAGGTTTTTCTAAACCCGGCGTTAGCAGGCAAGAAGTGAGCGTAGAGCAAAATTGTGCTCCTTACCGCACTCCACTACCAGCGCTGCTTAAGTCAGCGGTGAGCTGGGTGTACGTGTTCGTGCATGATTTCCCCATAGACATCAATGGGGAGAGCCGGCTGAGAAAAAGTCTAACATCTGTAAAAAATCAGCGTAAAGCTCAGTAACGCAGCCCCATTGATTCCTATGGAGAAACACATTTTATATGTTTACACCTAACACCCTAACATGAACCCGAGTCTAAACACCCATAAACTTACACTTATTAACCCCTAATCTGCCGCCCCCGACATCGCCGACACCTACATTATATTTATTAACCCCTAATCTGCCGCCCCCACTATAATAAACATATTAACCCCTAAACCACCATACTCCCGCATCGCAAACACTAGTTAATTATTAGCCCCTAATCTGCCGCCCCTAACATCACCGCCACCTACGTACATATATTAACCCCTAATCTGCCATCCCCAACGTCGCTGCCACTATATTAAATTTATTAACCCCTAAATTTAAGTCTAACCCTAACACCCCTAACAAATATAATTTAAATAAATCTAAATACAAATTACTATCATACCTAAATAATTCCTATTTAAAACTAAATACTTACCTATAAAATAAACCCTAAACTAGCTACAATATAACTAACATTGTATCTAGCTTAAGGTTTATTTTTATTTAACAGGCAAGTTTGTATTTATTTTAACTAGGTAGAATAGTTACTAAATAGTTATTATCTATTTAATAACTACCTAGCTAAAATAAATACAAATTTACCTGTAAAAAAAACCTAACTTAAGTTACACTAACACCTAACACTACAATTAAATACAATTACCTAAATTAAATACAATTAACTAAATTAAATACAATTAAATACATTTAAAAAAAAAACACACTAAATTACAGAAAATAAAAAACAAATTACAAGATCTTTAAACTAATTACACCTAATCTAATAGCCCACCCAAAATAAAAAAAAACCTAGCCTAAACTAAACTACCAATAGTCCTTAAAATGGCCTTTTGTGCCCCAAAGAAATCAGCTCTTTTACCTGTAAAAAAAAAATACAAACAACCCCCCCAACAGTAAAACAACCCCCCACACAACCAACCCCCCAAATAAAACATTAACTAAAAATACCTAAGCTCCCCATTGCCCTGAAAAGGGCATTTGGATGGGCATTGCCCTTAAAAACATAATTTATGCTTACCTGATAAATTCCTTTCTTCTGTTGTGTGATCAGTCCACGGGTCATCATTACTTCTGGGATATTATCTGCTCCCCTACAGGAAGTGCAAGAGGATTCACCCAGCAGAGTTGCTATATAGCTCCTCCCCTCTACGTCACCTCCAGTCATTCGACCAAAGACCAACGAGAAAGGAGAAGCCAAGGGTGTAGTGGTGACTGAATTATAATTTAAAAAATATGTACCTGCCTTAAAAAACAGGGCGGGCCGTGGACTGATCACACAACAGAAGAAAGGAATTTATCAGGTAAGCATAAATTATGTTTTCTTCTGTTATGTGTGATCAGTCCACGGGTCATCATTACTTCTGGGATACCAATACCAAAGCAAAAGTACACGGATGACGGGAGGGATAGGCAGGCTCATTATACAGAAGGAACCACTGCCTGAAGAACCTTTCTCCCAAAAATAGCCTCCGAAGAAGCAAAAGTGTCAAATTTGTAAAATTTGGAAAAAGTATGAAGCGAAGACCAAGTTGCAGCCTTGCAAATCTGTTCAACAGAGGCCTCATTCTTAAAGGCCCAAGTGGAAGCCACAGCTCTAGTGGAGTGAGCTGTAATTCTTTCAGGAGGCTGCTGTCCAGCAGTCTCATAGGCTAAACGTATTATGCTACGAAGCCAAAAAGAGAGAGAGGTAGCAGAAGCTTTTTGACCTCTCCTCTGTCCAGAATAAACGACAAACAGGGAAGAAGTTTGGCGAAAATCTTTAGTTGCCTGCAAGTAGAACTTGAGGGCACGAACTACATCCAGATTGTGTAGAAGACGTTCCTTCTTTGAAGAAGGATTTGGACACAAGGAGGGAACAACAATCTCTTGATTGATATTCCTGTTAGAGACAACCTTAGGTAAGAACCCAGGTTTAGTACGCAGAACTACCTTGTCTGAGTGAAAGATCAGATAAGGAGAATCACAATGTAGGGCTGATAACTCAGAGACTCTTCGAGCCGAGGAAATAGCCATTAAAAATAGAACTTTCCAAGATAACAATCTTATATCAATGGAATGAAGGGGTTCAAACGGAACACCCTGTAAAACGTTAAGAACTAAGTTTAAACTCCATGGCGGAGCAACAGTTTTAAACACAGGCTTGATCCTAGCTAAAGCCTGACAAAAGGCCTGGATGTCTGAATTTTCTGACAGACGCCTGTGTAACAAGATGGACAGAGCTGAGATCTGTCCCTTTAATGAGCTAGCCGATAAACCCTTTTCTAAACCTTCTTGTAGAAAAGACAATATCCTAGGAATCCTAACCTTATTCCAGGAGTAATCTTTGGATTCACACCAGTATAGGTATTTACGCCATATTTTATGGTAAATCTTTCTGGTAACAGGCTTCCTAGCCTGTATCAGGGTATCAATAACCGACTCAGAAAACCCACGTTTTGATAAAATCAAGCGTTCAATTTCCAAGCAGTCAGCTTCAGAGAAGTTAGACTTTGATGTCTGAATGGACCCTGAATCAGAAGGTCCTGTCTTAGAGGTAGAGACCACGGCGGACAGGATGACATGTCCACTAGATCTGCATACCAAGTCCTGCGCGGCCATGCAGGCGCTATTAGAATCACTGATGCTCTCTCCTGTTTGATCTTGGCAATCAATCGAGGAAGCAGCGGGAAGGGTGGAAACACATAAGCCATCCTGAAGTTCCAAGGTGCTGTCAAAGCATCTATCAGAACCGCTCCCGGATCCCTGGATCTGGATCCGTAGCGAGGAAGTTTGGCGTTCTGGCGAGACGCCATGAGATCTATCTCTGGTTTGCCCCAACGTCGAAGTATTTGGGCAAAGACCTCCGGATGAAGTTCCCACTCCCCCGGATGAAGAGTCTGGCGACTCAAGAAATCCGCCTCCCAGTTCTCCACTCCCGGGATGTGGATTGCTGACAGGTGGCAAGAGTGAGACTCTGCCCAGCGAATTATCTTTGATACTTCTATCATTGCTAGGGAGCTTCTTGTCCCTCCCTGATGGTTGATGTAAGCTACAGTCGTGATGTTGTCCGACTGAAACCTGATGAACCCCCGAGTCTTTAACTGGGGCCAAGCTAGAAGGGCATTGAGAACTGCTCTCAATTCCAGAATGTTTATTGGCAGGAGACTTTCCTCCTGACTCCATTGTCCCTGAGCCTTCAGAGAATTCCAGACAGCGCCCCAACCTAGAAGGCTGGCGTCTGTTGTTACAATTGTCCAGTCCGGCCTGCTGAAAGGCATCCCCCTGGACAGATGTGGCCGAGAAAGCCACCATAGAAGAGAGTTTCTGGTCTCTTGATCCAGATTCAGAGTGGGGGACAAATCTGAGTAATCCCCATTCCACTGACTCAGCATGCACAATTGCAGCGGTCTGAGATGTAGGCGTGCAAAGGGAACTGTGTCCATTGCTGCTACCATTAAGCCGATCACCTCCATGCATTGAGCTACTGACGGGAGTTGAATGGAATGAAGGACACGGCATGCATTTAGAAGCTTTGTTAATCTGTCTTCTGTCAGATAAATCTTCATTTCTACGGAATCTATAAGAGTCCCCAAGAATGGAACCCTTGTGAGAGGCAAGAGAGAACTCTTCTTTTCGTTCACTTTCCATCCATGCGACCTTAGAAATGCCAGAACTAACTCTGTATGAGACTTGGCAGTTTGAAAGCTTGAAGCTTGTATCAGAATGTCGTCTAGGTACGGAGCTACCGAAATTCCTCGCGGTCTCAGAACCGCTAGAAGGGCACCCAGAACCTTTGTGAAGATTCTTGGAGCCGTAGCCAATCCGAATGGAAGAGCTACAAACTGGTAATGCCTGTCTAAGAAGGCAAACCTTAGATACCGGTAATGATCTTTGTGAATCGGTATGTGAAGGTAAGCATCCTTTAAATCCACTGTGGTCATGTACTGACCCTTTTGGATCATGGGTAAGATTGTCCGAATAGTTTCCATTTTGAACGATGGAACTCTTAGGAATTTGTTTAGGATCTTTAAATCCAAGATTGGCCTGAAAGTTCCCTCTTTTTTGGGAACCACAAACAGGTTTGAGTAAAACCCTTGTCCTTGTTCCGACCGCGGAACCGGATGGATCACTCCCATTAATAATAGATCTTGTACACAGCGTAGAAACGCGTCTTTCTTTATTTGGTTTGTTGACAACCTTGACAGATGAAATCTCCCTCGTGGGGGAGATAATTTGAAGTCTAGAAGGTATCCCTGAGATATGATCTCTAGCGCCCAGGGATCCTGGACATCTCTTGCCCAAGCCTGGGCGAAGAGAGAGAGTCTGCCCCCCACTAGATCCGGTCCCGGATCGGGGGCCCTCGGTTCATGCTGTCTTAGGGGCAGCAGCAGGTTTTCTGGCCTGCTTGCCCTTATTCCAGGACTGGTTAGGTTTCCAGCCTTGTCTGTAACGAGCAACAGCTCCTTCCTGTTTTGGTGCAGTGGAAGTTGATGCTGCACCTGCTTTGAAATTCCGAAAGGGACGAAAATTAGACTGTCTAGCCTTAGCTTTGGCTTTGTCTTGAGGTAGAGCGTGGCCCTTACCTCCTGTAATGTCAGCGATAATTTCTTTCAAACCGGGCCCAAATAAAGTTTGCCCCTTGAAAGGTATATTAAGTAATTTGGACTTAGAAGTTACATCAGCCGACCAGGATTTTAGCCACAGCGCCCTACGTGCCTGAATGGCGAATCCTGAATTCTTAGCCGTAAGTTTGGTTAAATGTACTACGGCCTCCGAAACGAATGAATTAGCTAGTTTAAGGACTCTAAGCCTGTCCGTAATGTCGTCCAGCATAGCGGAACTAAGGTTCTCTTCCAGAGACTCAATCCAAAATGCTGCCGCAGCCGTAATCGGCGCGATGCATGCAAGGGGTTGCAATATCAAACCTTGTTGAACAAACATTTTCTTAAGGTAACCCTCTAATTTTTTATCCATAGGATCTGAAAAAGCACAGCTATCCTCCACCGGGATAGTGGTGCGCTTAGCTAAAGTAGAAACTGCTCCCTCCACCTTAGGGACCGTTTGCCATAAGTCCCGTGTGGTGGCGTCTATTGGAAACATCTTTCTAAATATTGGAGGGGGTGAGAACGGCACACCGGGTCTATCCCACTCCTTAGTAACAATTTCAGTTAATCTCTTAGGTATAGGAAAAACGTCAGTACTCGCCGGGTACCGCAAAGTATTTATCCAACCTACACATTTTCTCTGGTATTGCAACAGTGTTACAATCGTTAAGAGCCGCTAAGACCTCCCCTAGTAATACACGGAGGTTTTCCAATTTAAATTTAAAATTTGAAATATCTGAATCCAATCTGCTTGGATCAGAACCGTCACCTACAGAATGAAGCTCTCCGTCCTCATGCTCTGCAAGCTGTGACGCAGTATCAGACATGGCCCTAGAATTATCAGCGCACTCTGTTCTCACCCCAGAGTGATCACGCTTGCCTCTTAGTTCTGGTAACTTAGCCAAAACTTCAGTCATAACAGTAGCCATATCTTGTAATGTTATCTGTAATGGCTGCCCAGATGTACTAGGCGCCATAATATCACGCACCTCCCGGGCGGGAGACGCAGGTACTGACACGTGAGGCGAGTTAGACGGCATAACTCTCCCCTCGCTGTTTGGTGAAATTTGTTCAATTTGTACAGATTGGCTTTTATTTAAAGTAGCATCAATACAGTTAGTACATAAATTTCTATTGGGCTCCACCTTGGCATTGGAACAAATGACACAGGTATCTTCCTCTGAATCAGACATGTTTAACACACTAGCAATAAACATGCAACTTGGTTACAATCTTATTTAACAAAAACGTACTGTGCCTCAAAGAAGCACTAAACGATGAAATGACAGTTGAAATAATGAACTGAAAAACAGTTATAGCATCACTCTTTAAAAACAACATAACTTGTTAGCAAAGGTTTGTTCCCATTAGTAAAGCAACACTAATTAAATTTTAAACATAAAAATCACAGAGCAACGTTTTAAAACACAGTCACTATATAAATCTCACAGCTCTGCTGAGAGAATCTACTTCCCTTCAAAGAAGTTTGAAGACCCCTGAGTTCTGTTAGAGATGAACCGGATCATGCAGAAAATATAAGTGTAACTGACTGGAAATTTTTTGATGCGTAGCAAAGAGCGCCAAAAACGGCCCCTCCCCCTCACACACAGCAGTGAGAGAGAAACGAAACTGTCATAATCAAAACAAGCAAACTGCCAAGTGGAAAAATAATGCCCAAATATTTATTCACTCAGTACCTCAGAAATGCAAACGATTCTACATTCCAGCAAAAACGTTTAACATGAATTAAATACCTATTAAAAGGTTTAATGTATTTTTACAGAGTAATTCCGGTGAAATACCATCCCCAGAATACTGAAGTGTAGAGTATACATACATGTCATTATAACGGTATAGCAGGATTTTCTCATCAATTCCATTCAGAAAATAAAAACTGCTACATACCTCAATGCAGATTCAACTGCCCGCTGTCCCCTGATCTGAAGCTTTTACCTCCCTCAGATGGCCGAGAAACAGCAATATGATCTTAACTACTCCGGTTAAAATCATAAGAAAAACTCTGGTAGATTCTTCTTCAAACTCTGCCAGAGAAGTAATAACACGCTCCGGTGCTATTGTAAAATAACAAACTTTTGATTGAAGTTATAAAAACTAAGTATAATCACCATAGTCCTCTCACACCTCCTATCTAGTCTTTGGGTGCAAGAGAATGACTGGGGGTGACGTAGAGGGGAGGAGCTATATAGCAACTCTGCTGGGTGAATCCTCTTGCACTTCCTGTAGGGGAGCAGATAATATCCCAGAAGTAATGATGACCCGTGGACTGATCACACATAACAGAAGAAATGGCATTTAGCTCTATTGCGGCCCAAAGCCCTAACCTAAAAATAAAACCCACCCAATACACCCTTAAAAAATCCTAACACTAACCCCCGAAGATCCACTTACCGGGAGAAGTCTTCATCCAAGTGGCAAGATGTCCTCAAGGAAGCCGGCAGAAGTGGTCCTCCAGATGGGCAGAAGTCTTCACCCAGGCGGAATCTTCTATTTTCATCCTTCCGACGCGGAGCGGCTCCATCTTCAAGACATCCGGCGCGGAGCATCCTCTTCAATCAACGTCTTCTTGCTGAATGAAGGTTCCTTTAATGACGTCATCCTTAGAATTCTATCAGTCAATCGGAATTAAGGTTGAAAAAATCCTATTGGCTGATGCAATCAGCCAATAGGATTGAACTTCAATCCTATTGGCTGATCCAATCAGTCAATAGGATTGAGCTGGCATTCTATTGGCTGTTCCAATCAGTCAATAAAAGTATTAATTTATACATTGAAATCACTCGGGTTTACCAGACTTCTAAGAACAGACCAAGCTATAAAGCAAAACACCTTACAAACGAGCGCCTGCCAAAAGCGGTACCCGTTCAAAAGAGTTCCAAACCTCCTAGTGACGTATGAGTCCAATAGTGTCAGGGTTTTTTTCCTGTTGTGTTTGCCATGTGCTGCTGGCAGCCATTTTACTAACCTCTCTTCCTGACTATAGTGCAATGTGGGGGATGCTGCTCATTTCCTGCACTTCCATTTCTGGCCAGACTGCTGTGCATCATCCGTTTGAGACAGGATGCAGTCTCAGAATTGTGATGTCATCACTTATTATTTAAAGGGCCTCTGCATTGTCTCAGACCTGTTTGTGAGAGTTCCTGTGTATTACCTGGCTGCCTGACGTCCTTCCTGGTTCCTGATCCCTGGCTTGTTCCTGACTCTGCTGTTTTCCTTGTTCCTGATTCCGGCTCGTCTGACTATTCGCTTTGGCTCCTGACTCGGCTCGTCTGACTAACAGCTCTGGTTTTCACTCCTGGCTTGTTATTTGACTTGTTGACTTGTTGACTTTTTTTATTATTTTTTGCTATTAATAAAGGTGTGATTATTTTTGCACTTCTCGTTTCAGTCTGATTCCTGGCACCCTGACAAATAGTATCCGACACACGTTTCACCAGGAACCCCCAGCTTTTTCAAGGATCCTTGAAAACAGCTAATAAAACTTTTAAAAATACATCTACGTGTTATTTTCAGACTAATCTTTCTTTGAATGCATCTGTTTAGTGTTTAATATCCCTTTAATTATGTCCTACTTGAATGCCATTTTCAGAATTGCATATTCCTTAAAGAGACATAAAAGCGCAAAAAGGAAAATATCTTAATATGTTGTGCTATTGCTTGCGTAAAAACTATTTGTTTAACCCTGATCATCAAACTCTGCTCCAGAACAGCAATGCACTTCTTGAACCAAGCTGAACACATCTGCTGAGACACTGACAAGACTCAGATGAATCACCAATTAAGTCGCAGTAGTGCATTACGGCTGCAGAGCATATGTACATATGCTCTTCAGCACAGGATACCAAGAAAACAAAAAATGAAGTTGATAAAAGAAGTTTGTTTAAATGGGTCTTAGAGTTGCATGTCCTGTCTGAACCATGAAAATTAACGCTCCTGTGCCATTAAAGGTACGTACATTTAAGAAACATACTTTGAAAGTGCTAAATTTGGCCTGTATAGTAGTTTAGCTCTATGACCTTTTACATACTGTGAATCTGTGTGCTAACTATGTAGTTAAGAGATAACAAAATGTATGCTTACCTGATAAATTATTTTCTTTCTTGGCAGGGAGAATCCACGAAATTAATTCATTACTGTTGGTAATACAACACCTGGCCACCAATAGGAGGCAAACACACCCCAGCCAAAGCTATAAGTATTCCTCCCACTTCCCCTACCTCCCCATTAATTCAAACTGAGGATATGGAAAAGTGAAGAGAAAAACAAGGGGTATAGAGGTGCTGGAAGAAAGGATCATAAAAATAACTACAGCCGCATAATAAAAAACAGCAGGGAGGTTTGTGGACTCTCACGGCCAAGAAAGAAAATAATTTATCATAAGGTAAGCATATATTTTGTTTTCTTTCTAATAGCAGTGAGATTCCACAAATTAATTCACTACTGTTGTGAAACCAATACCCAAGCTAAAGAGGAAACAGAATGAACAGGGAGGGACAAAGCAAGGCAGGTAGACCTAAACTGAAGGCACCACTGCTTAGAGCACTTTACCCCCAAAGGAGACGTCAGCTAAGGCAAAAACATCAAATTTTAAAACTTATAAAAGTTATGTAATGAAGAACAAGTGACTGCCTTACAGATCTGTTTTATAGCAGCTTCATTCTTAAAGGCCTCAGACGAAGAAACTACATGTGTAGAATGAGCCGCGATTATCGCAGGAGGCTGTTACCCTGCCTCCTCATATGCCATATGGATGATACTTCTGAACTAAAAGGAAAGGATAGTCAGAGTGGCTTTCTGATCCCTGCAGTTTCCAGGGTACAAAATCAACAAGGATGAGTATTGTTGAAAATCCTTGGTAGCATGAAGACCTATAAATAAAAATGTGTATTTGATAATGTTAGTAAAAGTCTTGTACAACTACCTATAAACAATGTAAGCTTAGGCCCATTTTCAGTTCAGCACCTGGGTAGCACTTGCTGATTTGTGGCTAAGAGCATACTTAAGTATTCCAAAGAGTGTGCACGTCTGAAGCACTATATAGCAGCACTTTTGTCACATTTTTTTCACAACATTCCTACCATCAAGTGCACAAAAGTGTTTAGAATTGTTTAAAAAATTGATGCAACTCTAGTGCCATGTAGTGCTCGTGCTTACCTGCTCTTCAACAGAAATATAAAGAAAAGAAAGTAACTATGATAAAAGGAGCAAAATTGTAACTTTTGTTCAAATTGCTTGCTCTATATGAATTATGAAAGCTTAAATGGACATTGTACACTAGATTTTTCTTTGCATAAATGTTTTGTAGATGATCCATTTATACAGCCCATCTGGGAATATTTTTGTAAAAATGTATAGTTTTGCTTATTTTTAAACAACATTGTGCTGATTTTCAGACTCTTAACCAAGCACTAACGTTTAAAATGTATATTGATATATACAGGCTTCCGACTGTTTCTGTTTGTATAATGGTTTTTTTCATATGCAGGGAAGGGGGAGGGGGGAGGTTCTGCTATCAGCCCCTTTCAGAGGGTGTCCCAAGCTAATCTCATTAACAGAGCTAAATTGGAAGCTTCTAAGAAAGTTTTGATAAACGGTTTTATACTGGATTTGCATATCAGTATCTGAGCATATTATTATTTATAGTAGAGTATACTACATACCTTTTTAATGAAAATTAGTGTATACTGTGCCATTTTGTGGTTCCTGCCAGAGTAAATTAAAAAATGTCCTTGAAATATTTTACAAATTTAATCATCAACACTGAATTTATCAGCTGCCATAAAGGTTAGTTAAAATCCTTGTGGGGGAAAAAAAATCTTGTATTGTTTAGACTTTTGGTATTTAAATGAATTTTTCTATTACATGTTTTATCAATTAGATGGCTTAACTAATAAACACAGCAGTGATTCTAATGGTTTGGAATAACTATTAAAAAAAAGCCAAAAATCAGCTGAGCTGCCGTATGTTTTCGCAAAATAATTCTGACGGATAGCAACAGGGGCAAAAACAGAATTTATGTTTACCTGATAAATTACTTTCTCCAACGGTGTGTCCGGTCCACGGCATCATCCTTACTTGTGGGATATTCTCTTCCCCAACAGGAAATGGCAAAGAGCCCAGCAAAGCTGGTCACATGATCCCTCCTAGGCTCCGCCTTCCCCAGTCATTCGACCGACGTAAAGGAGGAATATTTGCATAGGAGAAATCATATGGTACCGTGGTGACTGTAGTTAAAGAAAATAAATTATCAGACCTGATTAAAAAACCAGGGCGGGCCGTGGACCGGACACACCGTTGGAGAAAGTAATTTATCAGGTAAACATAAATTCTGTTTTCTCCAACATAGGTGTGTCCGGTCCACGGCGTCATCCTTACTTGTGGGAACCAATACCAAAGCTTTAGGACACGGATGAAGGGAGGGAGCAAATCAGGTCACCTAAATGGAAGGCACCACGGCTTGCAAAACCTTTCTCCCAAAAATAGCCTCAGAAGAAGCAAAAGTATCAAACTTGTAAAATTTGGTAAAAGTGTGCAGTGAAGACCAAGTCGCTGCCTTACATATCTGATCAACAGAAGCCTCGTTCTTGAAGGCCCATGTGGAAGCCACAGCCCTAGTGGAATGAGCTGTGATTCTTTCAGGAGGCTGCCGTCCGGCAGTCTCATAAACCAATCTGATGATGCTTTTAATCCAAAAAGAGAGAGAGGTAGAAGTTGCTTTTTGACCTCTCCTTTTACCAGAATAAACAACAAACAAGGAAGATGTTTGTCTAAAATCCTTTGTAGCATCTAAATAGAATTTTAGAGCGCGAACAACATCCAAATTGTGCAACAAACGTTCCTTCTTTGAAACTGGATTCGGACACAAAGAAGGCACGACTATCTCCTGGTTAATGTTTTTGTTAGAAACAACTTTCGGAAGAAAACCAGGTTTAGTACGTAAAACCACCTTATCTGCATGGAACACCAGATAAGGAGGAGAACACTGCAGAGCAGATAATTCTGAAACTCTTCTAGCAGAAGAAATTGCAACCAAAAACAAAACTTTCCAAGATAATAACTTAATATCAACGGAATGTAAGGGTTCAAACGGAACCCCCTGAAGAACTGAAAGAACTAAATTGAGACTCCAAGGAGGAGTCAAAGGTTTGTAAACAGGCTTGATTCTAACCAGAGCCTGAACAAAGGCTTGAACATCTGGCACAGCTGCCAGCTTTTTGTGAAGTAACACAGACAAGGCAGAAATCTGTCCCTTCAAGGAACTTGCAGATAATCCTTTCTCCAATCCTTCTTGAAGAAAGGATAGAATCTTAGGAATTTTTACCTTGTCCCAAGGGAATCCTTTAGATTCACACCAACAGATATATTTTTTCCATATTTTGTGGTAAATTTTTCTAGTTACAGGCTTTCTGGCCTGAACAAGAGTATCAATAACAGAATCTGAGAACCCTCGCTTTGATAAGATCAAGCGTTCAATCTCCAAGCAGTCAGTTGGAGTGAAACCAGATTCGGATGTTCGAACGGACCCTGAACAAGAAGGTCTCGTCTCAAAGGTAGCTTCCATGGTGGAGCCGATGACATATTCACCAGGTCTGCATACCAAGTCCTGCGTGGCCACGCAGGAGCTATCAAGATCACCGATGCCCTCTCCTGATTGATCCTGGCTACCAGCCTGGGGATGAGAGGAAACGGCGGGAATACATAAGCTAGTTTGAAGGTCCAAGGTGCTACTAGTGCATCTACTAGAGTCGCCTTGGGATCCCTGGATCTGGACCCGTAGCAAGGAACCTTGAAGTTCTGACGAGAGGCCATCAGATCCATGTCTGGAATGCCCCACAGTTGAGTAATGTGGGCAAAGATTTCCGGATGGAGTTCCCACTCCCCCGGATGTAATGTCTGACGACTCAGAAAATCCGCTTCCCAATTTTCCACTCCTGGGATGTGGATTGCAGACAAGTGGCAGGAGTGAGTCTCCGCCCATTGAATGATTTTGGTCACTTCTTCCATCGCCAGGGAACTCCTTGTTCCCCCCTGATGGTTGATGTACGCAACAGTCGTCATGTTGTCTGATTGAAACCGAATGAACTTGGCCTTTGCTAGCTGAGGCCAAGCCTTGAGAGCATTGAGTATCGCTCTCAGTTCCAGAATATTTATCGGTAGAAGAGATTCTTCCCGAGACCAAAGACCCTGAGCTTTCAGGGGTCCCCAGACCGCGCCCCAGCCCATCAGACTGGCGTCGGTCGTGACAATGACCCACTCTGGTCTGCGGAAGCTCATCCCCTGTGACAGGTTGTCCAGGGACAGCCACCAACGGAGTGAATCTCTGGTCCTCTGATTTACTTGTATCGTCGGAGACAAGTCTGTATAGTCCCCATTCCACTGACTGAGCATGCACAGTTGTAATGGTCTTAGATGAATGCGCGCAAAAGGAACTATGTCCATTGCCGCTACCATCAAACCTATTACTTCCATGCACTGCGCTATGGAAGGAAGAGGAACGGAATGAAGTATTTGACAAGAGTTTAGAAGTTTTGTTTTTCTGGCCTCTGTCAGAAAAATCCTCATTTCTAAGGAGTCTATTATTGTTCCCAAGAAGGGAACCCTCGTTGACGGAGATAGAGAACTCTTTTCTATGTTCACTTTCCATCCGTGAGATCTGAGAAAGGCCAGGACAATGTCCGTGTGAGCCTTTGCTAGAGGAAGGGACGACGCTTGAATCAGAATGTCGTCCAAGTAAGGTACTACTGCAATGCCCCTTGGTCTTAGCACCGCTAGAAGGGACCCTAGTACCTTTGTGAAAATCCTTGGAGCAGTGGCTAATCCGAACGGAAGTGCCACGAACTGGTAATGCTTGTCCAGGAATGCGAACCTTAGGAACCGATGATGTTCCCTGTGGATAGGAATATGTAGATACGCATCCTTTAAATCCACCGTGGTCATGAATTGACCTTCCTGGATGGAAGGAAGAATTGTTCGAATGGTTTCCATTTTGAACGATGGAACCTTGAGAAACTTGTTTAGGATCTTGAGATCTAAGATTGGTCTGAACGTTCCCTCTTTTTTGGGAACTACGAACAGATTGGAGTAGAACCCCATCCCTTGTTCTCCTAATGGAACAGGATGAATCACTCCCATTTTTAACAGGTCTTCTACACAATGTAAGAATGCCTGTTTTTTTATGTGGTCTGAAGACAATTGAGACCTGTGGAACCTCCCCCTTGGGGGAAGCCCTTTGAATTCCAGAAGATAACCTTGGGAGACTATTTCTAGCGCCCAAGGATCCAGAACATCTCTTGCCCAAGCCTGAGCGAAGAGAGAGAGTCTGCCCCCCACCAGATCCGGTCCCGGATCGGGGGCCAACATCTCATGCTGTCTTGGTAGCAGTGGCAGGTTTCTTGGCCTGCTTTCCCTTGTTCCAGCCTTGCATTGGTCTCCAGGCTGGCTTGGCTTGAGAAGTATTACCCTCTTGCTTAGAGGACGTAGCACTTGGGGCTGGTCCGTTTCTACGAAAGGGACGAAAATTAGGTTTATTTTTGGCCTTGAAAGACCTATCCTGAGGAAGGGCGTGGCCCTTGCCCCCAGTGATATCAGAGATAATCTCTTTCAAGTCAGGGCCAAACAGCGTTTTCCCCTTGAAAGGAATGTTAAGCAATTTGTTCTTGGAAGACGCATCCGCTGACCAAGATTTTAACCAAAGCGCTCTGCGCGCCACAATAGCAAACCCAGAATTTTTCGCCGCTAACCTAGCCAATTGCAAAGTGGCGTCTAGGGTGAAAGAATTAGCCAATTTGAGAGCACGGATTCTGTCCATAATCTCCTCATAAGAAGGAGAATTACTAGTGATCGCCTTTTCTAGCTCATCGAACCAGAAACACGCGGCTGTAGTGACAGGGACAATGCATGAAATTGGTTGTAGAAGGTAACCTTGTTGAACAAACATCTTTTTAAGCAAACCTTCTAATTTTTTATCCATAGGATCTTTGAAAGCACAACTATCTTCTATGGGTATAGTGGTGCGTTTGTTTAGAGTAGAAACCGCCCCCTCGACCTTGGGGACTGTCTGCCATAAGTCCTTTCTGGGGTCGACCATAGGAAACAATTTTTTAAATATGGGGGGAGGGACGAAAGGTATACCGGGCCTTTCCCATTCTTTATTTACAATGTCCGCCACCCGCTTGGGTATAGGAAAAGCTTCGGGGGGCCCCGGGACCTCTAGGAACTTGTCCATTTTACATAGTTTCTCTGGGATGACCAAATTCTCACAATCATCCAGAGTGGATAACACCTCCTTAAGCAGAGCGCGGAGATGTTCCAACTTAAATTTAAATGTAATCACATCAGGTTCAGCTTGTTGAGAAATTTTCCCTGAATCTGAAATTTCTCCCTCAGACAAAACCTCCCTGGCCCCCTCAGACTGGTGTAGGGGCCCTTCAGAAACAATATCATCAGCGTCCTCATGCTCTTCAGTATTTTCTAAAACAGAGCAGTCGCGCTTTCGCTGATAAGTGGGCATTTTGGCTAAAATGTTTTTGATAGAATTATCCATTACAGCAGTTAATTGTTGCATAGTAAGGAGTATTGGCGCGCTAGATGTACTAGGGGCCTCTTGTGTGGGCAAGACTGGTGTAGACGAAGGAGGGGATGATGCAGCACCATGCTTACTCCCCTCACTTGAGGAATCATCTTGGGCATCATTTTCTCTAAATTTTGTGTCATATAAATCACATCTATTTAAATGAGAAGGGACCTTGGCTTCCCCACATTCAGAACACAGTCTATCTGGCAGTTCAGACATGTTAAACAGGCATAAACTTGATAACAAAGTACAAAAAACGTTTTAAAATAAAACCGTTACTGTCACTTTAAATTTTAAACTGAACACACTTTATTACTGCAATTGCGAAAAAGTATGAAGGAATTGTTCAAAATTCACCAAAATTTCACCACAGTGTCTTAAAGCCTTAAAAGTATTGCACACCAAATTTGGAAGCTTTAACCCTTAAAATAACGGAACCGGAGCCGTTTTTATATTTAACCCCTTTACAGTCCCTGGTATCTGCTTTGCCGAGACCCAACCAAGCCCAAAGGGGAATACGATACCAAATGACGCCTTCAGAAAGTCTTTTCTATGTATCAGAGCTCCTCACACATGCATCTGCATGTCATGCTTCTCAAAAACAAGTGCGCAATACAGGCGCGAAAATGAGACTCTGCCTATGATTAGGGAAAGCCCCTAGAGAATAAGGTGTCCAATACAGTGCCTGCCGGTTATTTTACAAAATTCCCAAGATTAAAATAATTCCTCAAGGCTATGGAGTATAAAATATGTTTATATATAAATCGATTTAGCCCAGAAAATGTCTACAGTCTTAAAAAGCCCTTGTGAAGCCCTTATTTACTGTCTGTAATAAAATGGCTTACCGGATCCCATAGGGAAAATGACAGCTTCCAGCATTACATCGTCTTGTTAGAATGTGTCATACCTCAAGCAGCAAAAGTCTGCTCACTGTTCCCCCAACTGAAGTTAATTCCTCTCAACAGTCCTGTGTGGAACAGCCATCGATTTTAGTAACGGTTGCTAAAATCATTTTCCTCTTACAAACAGAAATCTTCATCTCTTTTCTGTTTCAGAGTAAATAGTACATACCAGCACTATTTTAAAATAACAAACTCTTGATTGAATAATAAAAACTACAGTTAAACACTAAAAAACTCTAAGCCATCTCCGTGGAGATGTTGCCTGTACAACGGCAAAGAGAATGACTGGGGAAGGCGGAGCCTAGGAGGGATCATGTGACCAGCTTTGCTGGGCTCTTTGCCATTTCCTGTTGGGGAAGAGAATATCCCACAAGTAAGGATGACGCCGTGGACCGGACACACCTATGTTGGAGAAAATCAGGTTAGATTGTGAATTGTGACTCTGTTGTGATGGTCATAATTCAAATTTAAAGTCATGTAATATACTCATTTTTTATGTATTTATTTAAAATTATGATTAAATGAATTCTGGTAAAAATTATACAAAGATTTAATATGTTGTAATGTGTTTTATAACTAAAATGTATTTTCTATTTTTTATTTTTTTTTAATCACCATGACAGCCTATTACCGTAAAGCCATTTTCTCTTTTCCTTTCTAGAGAAATTCAATTATAGCTACCTTGGAATGTAATTGCAGTAGACAAGAGTTCAGAGTGCATGAAACTAAAATATGATGTGGAGCATATCTTCAGATAAGATGCAATACAGTGACCTCTGCAGACAATTACTTTATGGCAAGGCTGCTCTCTCACAAATACATGAAGGTGATGCCTGCAGTTTGTGATATGTCCTAATCTGCAAAAGTCAATTATTATGAAAGATGCTGAATAAATACAGGCTTATAAGTAGGTAGTTCAGTAAACAATATTTTACAGGTTAAAATGATCTACAGCACAGGGAAATTAATTAAATGGGAATTGTATGCAAACATCCCCCTTTACAGAGTTCCCAATGAGTCATTTTACCTGTTGAAGTGTATGAAATTGTTATCAAATAGCACATTCACCTTTATTTTGATCTTTGAAATAGCCTGTTGAAATGTAAGCACAGCATTATTGACATAAGAAAAGCTAAACAAGCAAGAGGCAGCAGCAGAAATCGGTCTCTCTGACGAAGTGGTTGAGACAGGAAGATTATTTTACGGGTGAATAATTCACAGAGATGTGAGTAACAAAATATTTTTTTATCAAAAGGTTCATTGAGATTAAGAGAGAAATGTATTTTAGGGAAAAGATTGATTGAGCATTCAGAGACAGATACAGAAAAATACTTTAAACTAAAGGTTTACTGAAGTTTCAAAAAGCACAGCAACAGCCACAGCAACTTGTGCAGTGACCACCATTAGGCTTTAGCAATGATCACATTTCATTAAAACATTTGCTCTCATTGGGTGCTAAGAAGGTCTGCTCTTCCTTCAGGCTCAGCTCCATTAAAGAGACATTAATACAATGTCCCTTTTATAGTATATTGTGGCTTTACATTAGAAACATCAGGCTTAAAGGGACATGAAAAAAACTAAAACTTTAAAGATTCAGATATAGCATGTAATTTTAAGACAGTTTTAAAAAGGGAAATGAAACACAAAAATGTTTTTCACGCTTCAGATACAGCATGCAATTTTAAACAACTTTCTAATTTACTTCTATTATCGTTACTTTCTTTTCTTGGTATCTTTTGTTCAAAAGCAGGGATGTAAGGGTTTCATATCCCTTTAACCTCACTACCGTTATGAAATTGACTTTGTTCTCTTGGGATCCTTTGTTATAAAGCATACGTAATTATCCTCAGCAGCAGCAAAACAGTACTGGTAGCAAGATGGTGATTGGTGGCTTTGCAAATAAGCCTCTTGACTCTGGCTCACCAGATGTGTCCATTTACGTCCAAACAGTACATTGCTGCTCTGGAGCTGACTTTAACTGTGTATTTAATCCCTTTGCAGGGGTTAAACCCTTAACAGCAGCTAATAGCCAGTGCTGCATGCAGAAATGGCAGTCTCGACGCTGTCATATATGTATGTATATATATATATATATATATATATATATATATATATATATATATATATATATATATATATATATATATATATATATATATATATATATATACACACATACACACAGTGGGGCAAAAAAGTATTTAGTCAGCGACCAATTGTGCAAGTTCTCCCACTTAAGAAAATGAGAGAGGCCTGTAATTTTCATCATAGGTATACCTTAACTATGAGAGACAAAATGTGGAAACAAATCCAGACAATCACATTGTCTGATTTGGAAATAATTTATTTGCAAATTATGGTGGAAAATAAGTATTTGGTCAATATCAAAAGTTCATCTCAATACTTTGTTATATATCCTTTGTTGGCAATAACAGAGGTCAAACGTTTTCTGTAAGTCTTCACAAGCTTGTCACACACTGTTGCTGGTATGTTGGCCCATTCCTGCATGCAGATCTCCTCTAGAGCAGTGATGTTTTGGGGCTGTCGCTGGGCAACACGGACTTTCAACTCCCTCCAAAGGTTTTCTATGGGGTTGAGATCTGGAGACTGGCTAGGCCACTCCAGGACCTTGAAATGCTTCTTACGAAGCCACTCCTTCATTGCCCGGGCGGTGTGTTTGGGATCATGGTCATGCTGAAACACCCAGCCACGTTTCATCTTCAATGCCCTTGCTGATGGAAGGAGGTTTGCACTCAAAATCTCACAATACATGGCCCCATTCATTCATGTACACGGATCAGTCGTCCTTTTCCCTTTGCAGAGAAACAGCCCCAAAGCATGATGTTGCCACCCCCATGCTTCACAGTAGGTATGGTGTTCTTTGGTTGCAACTCAGCATTCTCTCTCCTCCAAACACAACGAGTTGTGTTTCTACCAAACAGTTTTACTTTGGTTTCCTCTGACCATATGACATTCTCCCAATCCACTTCTGGATCATCCAAATGCTCTCTAGCATACTTCAGACGGGCCCGGACATGTACTGAGATCTTGCCTGGAGCCCCAGATTGAGGGAGATTATCAGTGGTCTTGTATGTCTTCCATTTTCTAATTATTGCTCCCACAGTTGATTTCTTCACAGCAAGCTGCTTGCCTATTGCAGATTCAGTCTTCCCAGCCTGGTGCAGGTCTACAATTTTGTTTCTGGTGTCCTTCGACAGCTCTTTGGTCTTCACCATAGTGGAGTTTAGAGTGTGACTGTTTGAGGTTGTGGACAGGTGTCTTTTATACTGATAACAAGTTCAAACAGGTGCCATTAATACAGGTAATGAGTGGAGGACAGAGGAGCCTCTAAAAGAAGATGATACAGGTCTGTGAGAGCCAGAAATCTTGCTTGTTTGTAGGTGACCAAATACTTATTTTCCACCATAATATGCAAATAAATTCTTTCCAAATCAGACAATGTGATTGTCTGGATTTGTTTCCACATTTTGTCTCTCATAGTTGAGGTATACATTTGATGAAAATTATAGGCCTCTCTCATCTTCTTAAGTGGGAGAACTTGCACAATTGGTATATACATATATATATACACATATACATACATATACATACATACATATACATACATATATACATACACATACACACACACACACACACATATATTATGTCTGAGGAAGGGGAGTGTGTCCCCGAAACGTCACGCTTTATTAATTAAAATTTATTCACAAAAGACCAGTGAGGGCCTTCTTCTGTCTGTCTCTCTCTATCTATCTATATATACACACATATACATACATAATATATATATATATATATATACACACACACACACACTGTATATACATACATATATACATATATATATATATATACATATATATATATATATATATATATATACATACACACACATATACATACGCATATACATATACATATATACCCACATACATATATACATATACATACATATATACACACATACATACACACACACAGTGGGTATTGCAAAGAAACACCCCCCCCCCCCTTGAAAAAAAATCACATTTTGTTGCTTTGCAGTCTGAAATAAAGACACAGTTTTTGTTTATCCAGTTGTAATTACTCAGTGCAACTTATAACATTCAAGTGAAAGATATAACACCAGCATGTCAGGCAAAAATAAAGACATAAAAAATAAAGAGTTCAAAAACGTAATCACCGAGTTGAAAAAAGGATCACCCTCTCCAAAAATTACTTGTAAACTCCATCAGGTATAGCTAATCACCTTCTCAACGGCACACACAAAGCCATTTGACCTTTAACTGTGATCAGCTGTGGGCATATTGATTAGCTCAGCATGAAAAGAGCTTTCCTGGAGCATCTCAGTACCTGGTAATGCAACTGAAGCAAACAAACTATGGGTGGCAAGGCACTGTCAAAAGATTTTCTAGGATAATGTTGTGGACAGGCACAAGTCAGGAGATGGAGACAAGAAAATATCAAAGGTTTTATCAATGCCTTTATCAATTAAGTCTATTATTAAGAAGGTGAAGGTATTTGGTACAACAAAGATCTTCTCTGGATCAGGAAATAGTTCCAAACTGGATGAAAGAGCCAGGAGGAAACTGGTCAGAGAGGCTACCAAGAGGCCCAAAGCAACTCTGAAGCAGTTGCAGGAATTAATGACAAAGAGTGGTCATTGTGTGCATGTGACAACAATATCACAAATTTTCCACAAATGTGGCTTACGTGGGAGGGTTGCAAGAAAAAAGCCACTCCTCAAGAAAGGACACATGCAGTCACGACTGAGCTTTGCCATAACACACCTAGGTGATTCTGAGGCCACATGGAAAAGGAAATGTATGCTTACCTGATAAATTGATTTCTTCTACGATACTACGAGTCCACAGATTCATCCTTACTTGTGGGATATTATCCTCCTGCTAAAAGGAAGTGGCAAAGAGCACCACAGCAGAGCTGTCTATATAGCTCCCCCCTTGACTCCATCCTCCAGTCATTCGACCGAAGGTATAGGAAGAAAAACAGAATTTATGCTTACCTGATAAATTTCTCTCTTGTGATGTATCGAGTCCACGGATTCATCCATACTTGTGGGATATTCTCCTTCCCTACAGGAAGTGGCAAAGATACACAGCAGAGCTGTGTATATAGCTCCTCCCTTAGCTCCGCCCCCCAGTCATTCGACCGAAGGCTAGGAAGAAAAAGGAGAAACTATAGGGTGAAGTGGTGACTGAAGTTTTTTAATTAAAAATATACTACCTGTCTTAAACAGACAAGACGGGCCGTGGACTCGATACATCACAAGAGAAAGAAATTTATCAGGTAAGCATAAATTCTGTTTTCTCTTGTAAGATGTATCAAGTCCATGGATTCATCCATACTTGTGGGATACCAATACCAAAGCTTTAGGAAACGGATGAAGGGAGGGACAAGACAGGTACCCTAAACAGAAGGCAACACTGCTTGTAAAACCTTTCTCCCAAAAATAGCCTCAGAAGAAGCAAAAGTATCAAATTTGTCAAATTTGGAAAAAAGTATGAAGCGAAGACCAAGTCGCCGGCTTACAAATCTGTTCAACAGAAGCCTCATTTTTAAAAGCCCATGTGGAAGCCACTGCTCTAGCAGAATGAGCAGTAATTCTTTCAGGAGGCTGCTGGCCAGCAGTCTCATAAGCCAAACGGATGATGCTTTTCAGCCAAAAGGAAAGAGAGGTAGCCATAGCCTTTTGACCTCTCCGTTTCCCAGAATAAACAACAAACAATGAAGATGTTTGACGGAAATCTTTAGTTGCTTGTAAGTAGAACTTTAAAGCACGAACCACATCAAGATTGTGCAACAGACGTTCCTTCTTTGATGAAGGATTAGGACACAGAGAAGGAACAACAATCTCCTGATTGATATTCCTATTAGAAACAACCTTAGGAAGAAACCCAGGTTTGGTACGCAAAACCACCTTATCTGCATGGAAAACTAGGTAAGGTGAGTCACACTGTAAAGCAGATAACTCAGAAACTCTTCGAGCCGAAGAGATAGCTACTAAAAACAAAACTTTCCAAGATAGAAGCTTAATATCTATGGAATGCATAGGTTCAAACGGAACCCCTTGAAGAACATTAAGAACCAAATTTAGGCTCCATGGTGGAGCAACAGGTTTAAATACAGGCTTGATCCCGACCAAGGCCTGACTAAATGCTTGAACGTCTGGGACATCTGCCAGACGTTTGTGTAAAAGAATAGACAAAGCAGATATTTGTCCTTTTAAGGAACTAGCTGATAATCCCTTCTCCAATCCTTCTTGGAGAAAGGACAAAATTCTAGGAATCCTAAACTTACTCCATGAGTAACCCTTGCATTCACACCAACAAAGATATCTGCGCCAAATCTTATGATAGATTTTCCTGGTGACAGGCTTTCTAGCCTGAATCAAGGTATCAATGACCGACTCAGAGAAACCACGCTTTGATAGAATCAGGCGTTCAATCTCCAAGCAGTCAGACGCAGAGAAATTCGATATGGAAAACACTTTAATCAAAGAAAATAACACTTTAAACAAAAACGGTACTGTGCCTTTAAGAGAAAAAAAAAAGCTGCACAAACTCTGCAAAAAAGTGTAAAAAAGCAGTAAACAAAACTACATTTTTACAGTAGCATCATAAAGCCTTAGTAACTCTGCACCACTATGCAAATAAACAATTAACCCCTTAATGTAAAAACCGGATTGAAAAAACGCCAAAACCGGTAAAATAATGTTCAGCACCTTGCCACAGCTCTGCTGTGGCGCCTACCTGCCCTTTAGGAATGATTTGTGGGGGTAGCTGGATGCTTCTGAGGTAAATAAACTGTGCAACTGAAAATAGGCCCCTCCCACCTCACTCGATGTTATGGGGCCTAAAAGAAACACCACAAAGTGTTTCTTAAACTAGCCATGTGGGTTAATAACCCTTAAACAAGCCACAAAGACCCCTTAAAGTCCCTCAAAAAACGTTATATTTGTAATAAAACCAAAACGTTTTTTCCTATTAGTGTCACCATTAACTATGAGCCCTTTATGCAAGCTTGGATTCCTCTTTTACTGAATACAGCTTACCTTTCCCTCATGGGGATATTGCCAGCCTTTTCTAGAAATAACACAGTTTGTCTAGAAAAAAATAGACTGAACATACCTTAATGGAGTTTAGCCTGCAAACTGTTCCCCCAACTGAAGTTTTCCTGTACTCTTCAGCCCTTGTGAGAACAGCAGTGGATCTTAGTTACAAAATGCTAAGATCATCATCCTCCTTGTAGAAATCTTCATCCCTTTTCTGCCAGAGAGTAAACAGTACACACCGGTACCATTTAAAATAAACATTTGCTTGAGAAAATAAAAACTAATATTTTTGTCACCACACTCACTTTACCCTTCCTAGCAGTTAAGCAGGCAAAGAGAATGACTGGGGGCGGAGCTAAGGGAGGAGCTATATAGACAGCTCTGCTGTGGGTGCTCTCTTTGCCACTTCCTGTAGGGAAGGAGAATATCCCACAAGTATGGATGAATCAGTGGACTCGATACATCTTAGAAGAGAAAAGGAGAAACTAAAAAGGTGCAGAGGTGACTGAAGTTTTGAAAACAAAAATCTAATCCGTCTAATTTGACAGTGAGGGCCGTGGACTCGTAGTATCGTAGAAGAAATCAATTTATCAGGTAAGCATAAATTTCCTTTTCTTCTACTAGAAACTACGAGTCCACGGATTCATCCTTACTTGTGGGATACAATAACAAAGCTTACAGGACACGGATGAACGGGAGGGACAAGACAGATACCTAAACGGAGGGCACCACTGCTTGAAGAACCTTTCTCCCAAAAATAGCCTCAGAAGAAGCAAAAGTATCAAATTTGTAAAATTTGTAAAAATTATGAAGGGAGGACCAAGTCGCAGCCTTACAAATATGTTCAACAGAAGCATTGTTTTTAAAAGCCCATGTGGAAGCCACCACTCTAGTAGAATGAGCTGTAATCTTATCAGTCCAGTCTTATCTTGTCCAGCAGTCTCGTATATCAAACGGATAATGCTTTTCAGCCAAAGAGTAAGAGGTAGCTGCAGCTTTTTGACCCCTACGCTTCCCAGTATAAACAACAAATAGAGAAGAAGTAAGTAAAACTTCAAGGCACGAACCACGTCCAGATTATGTAATAGACGCTCATTCTTGGAAGAAGGATTAGGACATAGAGAAGGAACAATAATTTCCTGATTAATATTCTTATTTGAAACAACCTTAGGAAGAAATCCAGGTTTAGTGCGCAAAACCACCTTATCAGAATGGAAGATAAGGCGAGTAGCATTGTAATGCAGAAAGCTCAGAAACTCTTCGAGCAGAAGAGATAGCAACTAAAAACAAAACTTTCCAAGATAAAAGCTTAATATCTATGGAATGCATGGGTTCAAACGGAACCCCTTGAAGAACATTTAGAACTAAATTCAAACTCTATGGCGGAGCAACAGGTTTAAACACAGGCTTAATTCTGACTAAAGCCTGACAAAAAGACTGAACGTCTGGGACATCCGCCAGACGCTTGTGTAGTAAAATAGACAAAGCAGAAATTTGTCCCTTTAAGGAACTAGTTGATAACCCGTTCTCCAATCCTTCTTGGAGAAAGGACAAAATCCTAGGAATCCGAACCCTACTCCATGAGTAGCCCTTGGATTTGCACCAATAAAGATATTTACACCATATCTTATGGTAAATGTTCCTGGTGACTGGCTTCCGAGCCTGAATCAAGGTATCAATAACTGACTCAGAGAATCCCAGCTTGGATAAAATCAAGCGTTCAATCTCCAGGCAGTCAGCTGCAGAGAATTTAGATTTGGATGTAGGAACGGACCTTGAATGAGAAGGTCCTGTCTCAGTGGCAGTTTCCACGGTAGCAGAGATGACATTTCCACTAGATCTGCATACCAAGTCCTGCATGGCCATGCAGGCGCTATCAAGATTACTGAAGCCTTCTCCTGTTTGATTCTGGCAATCAGACAAGGTAGGAGAGGAAAAGGGGGAAACACATAAGCCAGGTCGAACGACCAAGGTACTGCTAGAGCATCTATCAGTACTGCTTGGGGATCCCTTGATCTGGACCTGTAACAAGGAAGTTTGGCATTCTGACGAGATGCCATCAGATCCAATTCCGGTGTGCCCCATTGACGTATCAATGCAGCAAACATCTCTGGATGGAGCTTCCACTCCCCCGGATGAAAAGTCTGACGACTTAGAAAATCCGCTTCCTAGTTCTCTACTCCTTGGATATAGATTGCTGATAGATGGCAAGAGTGAGTCTCTGCCCATTGAATTATCTTGGAAACCTCTATCATCGCTAGAGGACTCTTTGTTCCTCCTTGATGATTGATATATGCTACAGTCGTGATATTGTCTGACTGGAATCTTATGAATTTGGCCAAAGCAAACTGAGGCCACGCTTGAAGCGCGTTGAATATCACTCTCGTTCCAGAATATTGATTGGTAATAGGGACTCCTCCTGAGTCCAAACACCCTGAGCCTTCAGGGAATTCCAGACTGCACCCCAACCCGAGAGGCTGGCGCCCGTCGTCACTATGACCCATGCTGGCCTGCGGAAGCACATTCCCTGGGACAGATGATCCTGTGATAACCACCAAAGAAGAGTCTCTGGTCTCTAGATCCAGATTTATCTGAGGAGATAAGTCCGCATAATCCCCATTCCACTGTCTGAGCATGCAAAGTTGCAGTGGTCTGAGATGTAAGCGAGCAAACGGAACGATGTCCATTGCCGCTACCATTAACCCAATTACCTCCATACACTGCACCACTGATGGCCGAGGAGTGGACTGAAGCGCTCGGCAAGTAGTTAGGATTTTTGACTTTCTGTCTACCGAGTCTATCAGAGTTCCTAGGAATGGAACTCTTGTCAGTGGAACAAGTAAACTCTCTTGTATATTTACCTTCCACCCGTGAGTTCTTAGAAAAGCCAACACGATTGTCCGTGTGAGATTTGGCTAGCTGGTAAGATGACGCCTGAATCAAAATATCTTCCAGATAGGACGCCACTGCTATGCCCCGCGGTCTTAGAACCGCCAGAAGGGACCCTAGCACCTTTGTGAAGATTCTGGGAGCTGTGGCCAACCCAAAGGGGAGGGACACAAACTGGTAGTGTTTGTTCAGGAAGGCGAACCTGAGAAACTGGTGATGATCTCTGTGAATAGGAATGTGAAGATACGCATCCTTTAAATCCACGGTAGTCATATTGACCCTCCAGGAAGGCGAACCTGAGAAACTGGTGATGATCTCTGTGAATAGGAATGTGAAGATACGCATCCTTTAAATCCACGGTAGTCATATTGACCCTCCTGGATCATTGGTAAAAGTTTGAATGGTCTCCATCTTGAACGATGGGACTCTGAGAAATGTATTTAAGCATTTGAGATCTAAAATCGGTTTGAAAGTTCCCTCTTTTTTGGGAATCACAAACAGATTTGAGTAAAACCCCTGCCCCTGTTCTAGTTTTGGAACTGGGCAGATTACACCCATGGTATATAGGTCTTTTACACAGCGTAAGAATGCCTCTCTTTTTGTCTGGTCTACAGACAAACGAGAAAGATGAAATCTTCCGCTTGGAAGAAAATCCTTGAATTCTAGTCGATATCCCTGGGTCACGATTTCTAATGCCCAGGGATTCTGTACATCCCTTGCCCAAGCCTGAGCGAAGAGAGAAAGTCTGCCCCCTACTAGATCCGGTCCCAGATCGGGGGCTGCCCCTTCATGCTGTCTTAATAGCAGCAGCGGGCTTCTTGGCGTGTTTACCTTTATTCCAAGTCTGGTTAGGTCTCCAGACTGACTTGGATTGTGCAAAATTCCCCTCCTGCTTTGTGGTGGAGGAGGAAGGAGAGGGTCCAACTTTAAAATTTCGAAAGGAACGAAAATTATTTTGTTTGGCCCTTATCTTGACCGTCTTGTCCTGAGGAAGGGCATGACCTTTACCTCCAGTAATGTCGGAAATGATCTCCTTTAGTTCAGGTCCGAATAGGATCTTACCTTTAAAAGGGATAGCTAAAAGCTTAAATTTTGATGATACATCAGCAGACCAAGACTTAAGCCATAACGCTAAAATGGCGAAGCCTGCATTATTTGCCGCTAATTTAGCCATTTGTAATAAAAGAATTAGCTAGCTTGAGAGCCTTAATTCTATCCAAAATATCATCTAATGGGGTCTCAACTTTAAGAGACTCCTCTAGAGCCTCAAACCAGAAAGCTGCTGCAGTAGTTACTGGAACAATGCACGGTATAGGTTGTAGAAGAAAACCCTGATGAACAAACAATTTCTTTAGAAGACCCTCTAATTTTTTATCCATAGGATCTTTGAAAGCACAACTGTCCTCAATAGGTATAGTTGTACGCTTAGCCAGGGTAGAAATAGCTCCCTCCACCTTAGGGACTGTCTGCCAGGAATCCCGAATGGTGTCAGATATGGGAAACTTTTTCTTAAAAGTAGGAGGGGGAGAGAACGGAATGCCTGGTCAATCCCATTTCTTAGTAACAATTTCCGAAATTCTTCTAGGGACTGGAAAAACATTAGTGTAAGAAGGGACCTCTAGATATTTATCCATTTTACACAATTTCTTTGGTGGGATGACAATAGGATCACAATCATCCAGAGTCGCTAAAACCTCCCGGGAGTAACAAGCGGAGGTGTTCTAGCTTAAACTTAAAGGCCGTCACATCTGAGTCTGTTTGAGGGAACATCTTTCCTGAGTCTGAAAGCTCTCCCTCAGACAGCAATTCCCCCAGCCCCAATTCAGAACACTGTGAGGGTACATCGGAGATGGCCAATAAAGCATCAGAGGGATCAGTATTTACTCTAATACCTGACCTGCTGCGCTTACCCTGTAAACCTGGCAGTTTAGATAATACCTCTGTAAGGGTAGTAGACATAACTGCAGCCATATCTTGCAGGGTGAAAGAGCTTGACGCACTAGAAGTACTTGGCTTCACCTGAGCGGGCGTTAAAGGTTGTGACACTTGGGGAGAGTTGGATGGTATAACCTGATTCTCCTCTGACTGAGAATCATCCTGAGACATACTTTTATCACCTAAAATATGTTCTTTGCAATGTAAGGCCCTTTCAGTAGATGAGGGACACATTTTAAGTGGGGGTTCCACAATGGCTTCTAAACACATAGAACATTGACTTTCCTCAATGTCAGACATGTTGAAACAGGTTAGTAATGACCACAAACAGGCTTCAAAACACTTTATTTAGTGAAAAAAATAACAATCTGAAAAACGGTACTGCGCCTTTAAGAGAAAAAGCATACAAATTTTCCAAAACTGCTCTAAAATGCTATAATTAACCCAATTTTAGTATATATGTGTCTTAACCTGCCAGCTAAGATTGAACCACAAGTAAGAAGTTCTTAACCCTTGTTATGAAAAAAATGTTACCAAAAAACGTTATGGATTAAACAATATACCCCCTGCACCTCGCCACAGCTCTGTTGTGGCGCCTACCTGCCCTCAGGGGTCTGTCAGATCACTCTAGCACTTCGTTTAGGCCCAATTCTTGTATGAAGGCCCACCGGAGCTGGAGCTTGCTGCTTGCATGGGAAAATCAACTGCACAACTGAGGCGCAAAAATAGGCCCCGCCCATCTACATCGATGTCTCACTGCCTCTGAAAAACCGCTGTAAAGCGGTCTAGAACCTAGCCATGTGGGTTTCTTATACCCAACTATCGTAGAAAGCCATGTGAACCCTCCAGTGCCATCAAGCCAAAAAACGTTTACACCAAAAAAGTTAAATTGCTACCCAACATGAGATTGTTTTGTTTTTTTCCAAACACACATCATGATATCAGTGTCAACTATAAATAAGCCCATAACATACAGGTCCCAGTAATACCCTTCTATTCATATGTAGGATTACTGCTTACCCCTTCCCTTATGGGAATACTGTCAGCCAGTTCTGAAATAACACAGTCTCTCCAGAAAAAAATGACTGAACATACCTCAATGCTTGTAGCATGAAAAACATTCCTCACACTGAAGCTTCTCAAGTACTCCTCAGCCATTCTGTGGGAACTACTCTGGATCTTAGTGACAACTGCTAAGATCATCAGTCTCCAGGCAGAAATCTTCATCCATCTGATGCCTGGGAAAAAATAGTACACACCGGTACCATTTAAAATAAAAAATTCTTGCTTGAAGAAAATAAAAACTAACATTTTATCAACTCTTTCACTTTACCTCTTCCTATTACTTAGTGTAGACAAAGAGAATGACTGAGGGGTGGAGTCAAGGGGGGAGCTATATAGACAGCTCTGCAGTGGTGCTCTTTGCCACTTCCTGTTAGCAGGAGGATAATATCCCACAAGTAAGGATGAATCCGTGGACTTGTAGTATCTAGTAGGAGAAAAAGGTGTTATGGTCAGGTGAGACTAAAATTGAATTATTTGGCCTCAACACCAGCAACTCAGTGCTGCAGAATCTGTTGGCGCTCTACAAATAATATATGATAATAATACCAAACGATATGTCTGGAGGAAATCCAATACAGCTCACCATCCAAATAACACCCTACCTACAGTAAAGCATGGAGGTAATAATATCCTGTTATGGTGGGGTTTCTCTGCAGCAGGCACTGGAGGACTTGTCAGGATAGAAGGAATAATGGATGGGGCAAAATACCATCAAATTCTTGAGAAAAATCTCAATCTGCACTCCACAAACAGTCACCATCAAATGTAACATAAGTGTAGCAGTTCTGCAAAGAAGAGTGGGCAAATATTGCACAGTCTAGATGTGCAAAGTTAGTAGAGACATGTCCCAACAGACTAAAGGCTGTAATTAAAGAAAAAGCTGGGTCAACAAAATACTGACAGAAGGGGGTGATCATTTTTCCAACTCCATGATTCTGTTTTTGAATTGTCTTTTATTTTTGCCTGACATCTTGGAATTATATCTTTCACTTGAATGTTATAAGTTGCCCTGAGTAATTACAACTGGATAAACAAAAAATGTGTCTGTCTTTATTTCAGGCTGCAAAGTAACAAAATGTGATTTTCAAGGGGGGGGGTGATTCTTTTCAATACCCACTGTATGTATATGTGGCAAGCATTTATCAAAATACTCAAGACACTGATTACTCTGAAAGGAATACCCATACATACAAAATATAACATCTAATTTTAAGGGATACTGAACCCAAATTTTTTCTTTCATGATCCAGATAGAGCTTGCAATTTTAAGCAACTTTCTAATTTACTCCCAATAACAATTTCTCTTTGTTCTCTTAGTATCTTTATTTGATAAGAGGAATGTGAGTTTACGAGCCAGCCCATCTTTGGTTCAGTACCTGGTTGTGCTTGCTGATTGGTGGCTAAATGCTACCCAGGGTACTGAACCAAAAATTGGCTGGCTCGTAAGTTTACATTCCTGCTTTTTCAAATAAAGATACCAAGAGAACGAAGAAAAATTGATATAAGGAGTAAATTCCGAAATTGCTTAACCCCTTAACGACTCATGTCATATAGGGTACAAACTGGTCTTCAAAGACCAGCGACGTACCCTGTACGACGTAGGTGTTTAAAGCGTCTGGAAGCGATCCTGATCGCTTCCAGACGCTTTCAAGGTATTGCCGTGATGCCTCGATATTGAGGCATCACTGCAATACCTTTTCTGGCACACCGATGCAGAGAGGGCCACTCTGTGTCCCTCTCTGCATCAGCCAGCGATGGCGCCGATCATTGGTGGGTGGGAGCAGCTGCAGGGAGGAGGGTGGGCGGCCCATTGCTGGGAAACTTCCGCCGGATTAGTCCCCGGTGCGTGCGGGAGCGCGCACAGGGGCAGGACTGTGTGCGCACGCCCCCGCAATCTACACCGGTTGTGGTGTTGTAGTTGGAGCGGGTGGTGTTGTGGTGGGAGCAGGTGGTGGGAGTGGGGGGAAAAATTTTATTTATAAAAGGGATCTGGGAGAGGGGGTATTGAGGCGGGGGGGCGCTACACTATAGAAAAATATATAAAAAAATGCACATTAGTTTGAAAAGTGGGTACTGGCAGACAGCTGCCAGTACCCAAAATGGCACCAAATAGTGAGAGGGGGGAGGGTTAGAGAGCTGTTTGGGGGGTTCAGGGAGGTTGGGTGGTAAGTGGGGATCCTACACTGAAGAAAATATATAAATTTCAACAACAAAAAATTATACTGGCAGACTTTTTTATATTCTGCAGTGTTGGATACCCCCCCCCCCTTAGCCCCCGATCTCCCTAAACAGCTCTCCAATACTCCCCCCTCTACCTATTTGCTGCCATATTGGGTACTGGGAGCTGTCTGCCAGTACACAGTTTTGTAAAAATGTGTCTTTTTTTATATGAAAAATCCCACTTTTCTGTAGTGTAGTTGCCCCCCCTCAATATCCTACCCCCCTCCCAGATTCCTTTCCCAAATTCCCAACACTTATTTTCCCCCTCCCTCCTTCCCTTACATGTATTAGTGCACTGACTCTACAGACTGACTGTCTGTAGGGTCCCCCCCCGTGCACGCACCCCCCACACGCGCGCAACAAGACATCTTCATCCCGAAACCGGAACTCCGGCAGTGATGGGCCGCCCACCCGCCTCCATGCTATGGCTCCCACCAACGATCGGCATCATTACTGGCTGATGCACAGAGGACCACAGAGTGGCTCTCTCTGCATTGGTTGCTAAAAAAAGGGTATTGCAGGATGCCTCAATATCAAGACATCACTGCAATACCCTGAAAGCAACTGGAAGCGATCACGATCACTTCCAGCACTTAAAACCCGAGGACTTGCCAGGCACGTCCTTGGTCATTAACAACCGTTTTTTGTAGGACGTGCCTGGCACGTCCTTGGTTGTTAAGGGGTTAAGGTACAGTGCACTCAAAACAACATTTTGATTTGTATTATGTGTAATATTACAGTTTAAACATACGCTGGTTTCTTTCTCTGTACCTCACCTTCCATTAAGAACTTACATAACAGAGAGCTCTCATTATTTCTATGGGAGACATCTCGCCACCCGCAGGGACAGACCATTTTCTTTGATAATTGCACAAACGTGTTTTTTTCACGTTTTTGCTTGTGAAACTTTTGCTCATCGGGCCCTAAGTGAGAGGTTTGGTTTTGTTGCCATTCAGTAAAAGGCTCACTCAAAAGTTCAGTTTATGAACAAACTGTAATGTTAAAAAGTATGGAAAATCCGAAATTACTCATCTACAGAACTAAATAATACAACATTGCAATATTATTTAAAGGGGAGGGGTTTCATTTTTGGGATTCCCATATTTTTAAAATCCTAGACTAATCACATAAATGTTAAAGGGACACTGAACCAAAAAAAATAATTTTGTGGTTCAGATAGAGCATGCAATTTTAAGCAACTTTCCAATTTACTCCTATTATAAATTTTCTTCATTTTCTTGCTATCTTTATTTGAAAAATAATGAATCTTTTTTTTGGTTCAGGACTCTGGACAGCACTATTTTATTGGTGGATAAATGTATCCACCAATCAGCAAGAACAACCCAGGTTGTTCACCAAAAATGGGCCGCATCTAAACTTATATTCTTGCATTTCAAATAAAGATATCAAGAGAATGAAGAAAATTTGATAATAGGAGTAAATTAGAAAGTTGCTTAAAATGTCATGCTCTATCTAAATCACAAAAGAAAAAATTTGGGTTCCATGTCCCATTAAGAGATTAACAAAGAAAAAAAACTTTTTTATATATATATGTAACATATATAATTGATATCGGAAAAGGAGAAAAAATGACTGAACCTCACTCAGGTCATAAACGAACAATTCTTTAATCCATATGATTTAAAAAATAGGAAACAGGACATGACAGAACATGCAGCCAAGCTGAAACGTCTGACCGGTTTCGGTCACACAGGACCGTAATCATAGACACAATTACACACACATGCAACTACCTTTAAAAAAGGTTAAAACCACAATGATTGGTTAATAACAATTGCCACATGTCAAACACTTTAATACAATTGAATGCATAATAAAGATATGAGAAGAAAACCTATGTATAACTTTGGTTCAAATTATATAACCTAGATTAGTATACAGAGAATATTCAAGAGAGCTACCTTTAATCATAATTAATATACTGCTTAGAACAAATTCAGTAAACATCAGAGGGAAAAGAGTTAAATTTAACAGACCAAATTATCATTTTAGATATGAGATTGAATTTGATTTAACAGTCAATAATTAGTCTGGACATTATTTAGTATTATTGAACTTAACGTTCAAACTATACTGTCGTTGAATACAGCTGCCAATACTAACCAGCACTAGTGATGTCATAATTCACCTGTGCCAGAAATTGAGTATATCATGTTCAGAATTGAAACCTACTGGAACCAAACAATTTAGTTTGAATATCCAGTAGGTTTCTTGCCTGCATAGGGAGGTTAGTCTATCCCCTCCCCTAGGGGACTTGGGGATTTGCTCTATTGCTTGCCATTTAAAAGTAGTGACATCACCATAATGAACATCTAGAAAGTGTCTAGAAAGGGCAGAACATGGTTTATCACCTGAGATATAGGAAAGATGTTCCCTAATTCTGGTACCAACATCCCTGGTCGTTCTACCTACATAAGATTTTGAGCAGCAGATGCACTCAATAAGATAGACAATGTAGGTACTCTTGCAATTAATGCATCCCTTAGTGTTAAATACCTCACCAGAATGGCCAGATATAAATGATCTGCCCACCCTGATATGGTCACAAGAGGTGCATGTGCGTCTGCCACATCTGTAAGTACCTTCATGCGTCAACCATGAGTTACTGACAGATGGTTCCTTCAGTAGACTTGGAGATAGTATGTTACCCAGCGAGGCAGCTCGCCTCGCTACAAACATACAACCTCCCTCAACTTTGTCCCTCAATTGCTTATCTCCCATCAGTATCGGAAGATTTTTCGCAATAATCTTGCACACATCTTCGTACTGATTAGAGAACTGGGTTACAAATTTTGGTTTGATGTTAATAGATGGGGGCTTCCTTTTATTAGAAACATCTCTTAGCATAACGGCCCTGTCCATTTTCTTCACTTCAGAATGAGCTTTGTATACAACCTCTCGTGGGTAACCTCTTTGTCTAAGCCTTCTGCACAGGTCCCCACTCTCCCTCTGGAAATCACTTTGCTGGGTACAATTGCGTCGCACCCTCATAAATTGGCCTTTGGCAATACCGCCAAAGACATGCTCAGGATGACTGCTTCTAGCATGCAACACAGTGTTACCAGCAATAGGCTTCCTATAGAGGGACGAAACAACCTTATTCTCAGCTGGGACACCTTTAAGGACTATATCCAAAAAACAAATTTCAGTTTTATTCCACTCAAAAGTGAACTGAATGTCAACCTCATTTGTGTTCAGATAGTCCACATACCTCTTAGCAGAAGTATGGTCACCTGACCAAATCATGAGCAGGTCATCAATATAGCGGATGTACTTAATGACTTGATCTGAGGGATTTATGCTACTATCTCCATAGACGTGGGCCCTCTCCCACCACCCCATAAAGAGGTTGGCATAGGATGGGGCAAATTTAGCCCCCATAGCGGTCCCACGTCTCTGGAGGTAGTAGCGACCCTGAAACATAAAAAAATTATGTTCAAGCAAGAATTTAACAGATCCCACAATAAATTCTTTCATTCCATCTGAAAGATCCGTATAAAGGTCTAAATAGAATTCAATTGCTCTCAGGCCATGTGTGTGAGGGATGGATGAGTATAAGGAGACAACATCGATTGTCAACCAACTATACTCCTCCTTCCAAGACACATCCTCCATCACACACATAGCATCAGTAGTATCCCTGATGTAACTAGGGAGCCTTTTCACCAAGGGTTGAAGGAAATAATCAACCCACTTGGATAATGGTTCTAATAAAGAGCCAATACCGGCCACAATCGGCCTACCTTTCACATTAATAATACTCTTATGAACCTTTGGTAGGTGGTGGAAGATGGGAACAACCGGATTATTGACAATCATTGTTTCAGCAGTTGCATGATCAATTATCCCATCCTCCACCGCCTCATCCACCCAATGTCTCAGTTCATTTGAGTATTTCAATGTTGGATTCCCTGGTAAACCAAGGTAGGTGTCACAGTCTTCTAACTGGCGCAGGGCCTCATTCACATAATACTCTTTGTCCATGACAACCACATTGCCACCCTTGTCTGATTGCTTAATCACAATCTGATCATTATTCCTTAGATCAGTCAAAGCTGATTTCTCTTTGAGGGTGAGATTATGGGGCCCCACTGTGGCCGTCATGGACAAATTAGTAAGGTCCTCCACCACTCTTTTGTGGAAGACTTCCAGCGCCTTACCTCGTACTTGCATAGGATAAAAAGTGGATGGTGATCTAAGTTTGGGGATAGACGTTACAGAACCCATGTTACCATCTTTTCTGTTTATTATTCATATACATCTTTTCTGTTTATTATTCATATATTCATCTTTTCTGTTTATTATTCATATATTCCCTGACATCTTTTCTGTTTATTATATATATAATTGATACCTTGATTCAGGCAACAGGGGCATCGGAGCTTGATAATTTGGCCCCTTTGTTTTGATTTCTGGTGCATATGCGCACATCTACAAAGCAGAAAAGCCAGGACAACACAGCTTTGGTTTAAAAAACAAAGAAAGAGAGAAAGAAAAATACAAAAAATTAAAATAGTTTCTTCATTTTCTTGCTATCTTTATTTGAAAAATAATGAATCTTTTTTTTTGGTTCAGGACTCTGGACAGCACTATTTTATTGGTGGATAAATGTATCCACCAATCAGCAAGAACAACCCAGGTTGTTCACCAAAAATGGGCCGCATCTAAACTTATATTCTTGCATTTCAAATAAAGATATCAAGAGAATGAAGAAAATTTGATAATAGGAGTAAATTAGAAAGTTGCTTAAAATGTCATGCTCTATCTAAATCACAAAAGAAAAAATTTGGGTTCCGTGTCCCATTAAGAGATTAACAAAGAAAAAAAACTTTTTTATATATATATGTAACATATATAATTGATACCTTGATTCAGGCAACAGGGGCATCGGAGCTTGATAATTTGGCCCCTTTGTTTTGATTTCTGGTGCATATGCGCACATCTACAAAGCAGAAAAGCCAGGACAACACAGCTTTGGTTTAAAAAACAAAGAAAGAGAGAAAGAAAAATACAAAAAATTAAAATAGTTGCCTATTGGTAATACGTCACACAGTACTTTTCCCAGCATACTGTGTGGACGTAGAACCTATGTCCAACACAGAGGCACATGTTGCAGTACCCACTGTCAGCTTAGACAGCAGGAGCCGAAACTAGGGAGCAGAAGGTATCTGCCTTCATATGGTAAGGAAGCACTGATCGTCCTCCCATAGCATTTTAAGACAGATTGTTGATCGTTACAGAGAAAGCCACTGCCTGTGTCACTCTGTGTAAAGATCATTCGTTGGTGCCAAGTGGGAGTGATGGGAGGGAAGGAGAGAGGCAGTGGGCGGCCAAGTGGAGGAGAGGAGAGGGAGAAATGGGGTTCCCTACAAAATTATTTGGAAGGGAAAGGGAGGGATGGGGGCCCTACACTAAGGAAAAATATCAGCTGGAGGTTGGACCCTACACTATAAAAAAACAGAATTTATGCTTACCTGATAAATTACTTTCTCCAACGGTGTGTCCGGTCCACGGCGTCATCCATAACTTGTGGGAATATTCTCTTCCCCAACAGGAAATGGCAAAGAGCACAGCAAAAGCTGTCCATATAGTCCCTCCCAGGCTCCGCCCCCCCCCCAGTCATTCGACCGACGGTTAGGAGAAAAAAAGGAGAAACTATAGGGTGCCGTGGTGACTGTAGTGTATAGAGAAAGAAATTTTCAAACCTGATTAAAAAACCAGGGCGGGCCGTGGACCGGACACACCGTTGGAGAATACCAACCAATACCAAAGCTTTAGGACACGGATGAAGGGAGGGAGCAAATCAGGTTACCTAAACAGAAGGCACCACGGCTTGCAAAACCTTTCTCCCAAAAATAGCCTCCGAAGAAGCATAAGTATCAAATTTGTAGAATTTGGCAAAAGTGTGCAGAGAAGACCAAGTCGCTGCCTTACATATCTGATCAACAGAAGCCTCGTTCTTAAAGGCCCATGTGGAAGCCACAGCCCTAGTAGAGTGAGCTGTGATTCGTTCAGGAGGCTGCCGTCCGGCAGTCTCATAAGCCAATCGGATGATGCTTTTCAGCCAGAAAGAAAGAGAGGTAGCAGTAGCTTTTTGTCCTCTCCTCTTACCAGAATAAACGACAAACAAAGAAGAAGTTTGTCTGAAATCCTTCTTGCTTCTAAATAAAACTTTAAAGCACGGACTACATCTAAATTGTGTAACAAACGTTCCTTCTTTGAAGCTGGATTCGGACACAAAGAAGGAACAACTATTTCCTGGTTAATATTCTTGTTGGAAACAACTTTGGGAAGAAAACCAGGCTTGGAACGCAAAACAACCTTATCTGAATGAAACACCAGATAGGGTGGATCACACTGCAAAGCAGATAATTCAGAAACTCTTCTAGCAGAAGAGATAGCAACCAAAAACAGAACTTTCCAAGATAGTAACTTGATATCTATTGAATGTAAAGGTTCAAACGGAACCCCTTGAAGAACTGAAAGAACTAAATTTAGACTCCAGGGAGGAGTCAAGGGTCTGTAAACAGGCTTGATTCTGACCAAAGCCTGTACAAAACCTTGTACATCTGGCACAGCTGCCAGTCGTTTGTGTAACAAGACAGATAAAGCAGAAATCTGTCCTTTTAAGGAACTTGCTGATAATCCCTTATCCAAACCTTCTTGGAGAAAGGAGAGGATCCTAGGAATTTTAATCTTACTCCAGGAGAATCCCTTGGATTCACACCAACAGATATATCTTTTCCATATTTTATGGTAAATCTTTCTAGTCACAGGTTTTCTGGCTTGGACCAGAGTATCTATCACGGAATCTGAAAACCCACGTTTGGATAAAATCAAACGTTCAATTTCCAAGCAGTCAGCTGCAGAGAAACTAGATTTGGATGTTCGAATGGACCTTGTACTAGAAGATCCTGTCTCAAAGGTAGCTTCCATGGTGTAGCCGATGACATATTCACCAGGTCTGCATACCAAGTCATGCGCGGCCACGCAGAAGCTATCAGAATCACCGGGGCATTCTCCTGTTTGATCCTGGCTACAAGCCTGGGAAGGAGAGGGAACGGTGGAAACGCATAAGATAGGTTGAACGACCAAGGCGCCACTAATGCATCCACTAGAGTCGCCCTGGGATCCCTGGATCTGGACCCGTAGCAAGGAACCTTGAAGTTCTGACGAGAGGCCATCAGATCCATGTCTGGAATGCCCCATAATTGCGTCAACTGGGCAAAAACCTCCGGGTGGAGTTCCCACTCCCCCGGATGGAAAGTCTGACGACTCAGATAATCCGCCTCCCAGTTGTCTACTCCTGGGATGTGAATTGCAGACAGGTGGCAGGAGTGATCCTCCGCCCATTTGATGATTTTGGATACCTCTCTCATCGCAAAGGAACTCCTTGTTCCCCCCTGATGATTGATGTAAGCTACAGTCGTCATGTTGTCTGACTGGAATCTTATGAATCCGGCCTTCGCTAGTTGAGGCCAAGCCCGGAGATCATTGAATATCGCTCTCAGTTCCAGGATGTTTATCGGGAGAAGAGACTCTTCCAGAGACCATAGACCCTGAGCTTTCAGGGAATCCCAGACCGCGCCCCAGCCTAATAGACTGGCGTCGGTCGTGACAATGACCCACTCTGGTCTGCGGAAAATCATTCCCTGAGACAGGTGATTCTGGGACAACCAACGGAGTGAGTCTCTGGTCATCTGGTCTACTTGAATCTTTGGAGACAAGTCTGTATAGTCCCCATTCCACTGCTTGAGCATGCACAGTTGTAATGGTCGTAGATGAATTCGAGCAAAAGGAACTATGTCCATTGCTGCAACCATCAACCCTACTACTTCCATGCACTGAGCTATGGAAGGCTGCAGAATAGAGAGGAGAACTTGACAAGCGTTTAGAAGCTTTGACTTTCTGACCTCTGTCAAGAAGATCTTCATTTCTAAAGAATCTATTATTGTTCCCAAAAAAGGAACTCTTGTTGCCGGAGACAGGGAACTCTTTTCTACGTTCACCTTCCACCCGTGAGATCTGAGAAAGGCTAGAACAATGTCTGTATGAGCCTTTGTTTTTGAAAGAGACGACGCTTGAATTAGAATGTCGTCCAGATAGGGTGCCACTGCAATACCCCTTGGTCTTAGAACCGCTAGAAGGGACCCGAGCACCTTTGTGAAAATTCTGGGAGCAGTGGCTAGCCCGAATGGGAGAGCCACGAACTGATAATGTTTGTCCAGAAAGGCAAACCTTATGAACTGATGATGATCTTTGTGGATAGGAATATGTAGATACGCATCCTTTAAATCCACGGTAGTCATATATTGACCCTCCTGGATTGTAGGTAAAATCATTCAAATGGTTTCCATTTTGAACGATGGAACTCTGAGAAATTTGTTTAGAATTTTTAAATCCAGAATTGGTCTGAAAGTTCCCTCTTTTTTGGGAACTACAAACAGATTTGAGTAAAACCCCTGACCTTGTTCCACAGTTGGAACTGGGTGTATCACTCCCATCTTTAACATGTCTTCTACACAATGTAAGAATGCCTGTCTCTTTGTTTGGTTTGAAGATAAGAGAGACATGTGGAACCTTCCCCTTGGGGGTAGTTCCTTGAATTCTAGAAGATAACCCTGAGAGACTATTTCTAGTGCCCAGGGATCCTGAACATCTCTTGCCCAAGCCTGAGCAAAGAGAGAGAGTCTGCCCCCTACTAGATCCGGTCCCGGGCTACCCCTTCATGCTGTTTTGGTAGCAGCAGCAGGCTTCTTGGCCTGTTTACCCTTGTTCCAGCCTTGCATTGGTTTCCAAGCTGGTTTGGTCTGGGAAGCGTTACCCTCTTGTGGGAGAGCATGGCCCTTTCCCCCAGTGATGTCTGAAATAATCTCTTTCAATTCTGGCCCAAAAAGGGTCTTACCTTTGAAAGGGATATTAAGCAATTTTGTCTTGGAAGATACATCCGCCGACCAAGACTTTAGCCAGAGCGCTCTGCGTGCCACAATTGCAAACCCTGAATTTTTCGCCGCTAACCTTGCTAACTGCAAAGCGGCGTCTAAAATAAAGGAATTAGCTAACTTAAGAGCGTGAACTCTGTCCATGACTTCCTCATACGGAGTCTCCCTACTGAGCGACTTTTCAAGTTCCTCGAACCAGAACCACGCCGCTGTAGTGACAGGAATAATGCACGAAATAGGTTGAAGGAGGTAACCTTGCTGTACAAAAATCTTTTTAAGCAAACCCTCCAATTTTTTATCCATAGGATCTTTGAAAGCACAATTGTCCTCAATGGGAATGGTCGTGCGTTTGGCTAGTGTAGAAACCGCCCCCTCGACCTTAGGGACTGTTTGCCATAAGTCCTTCCTGGGGTCGACCATAGGGAACAATTTCTTAAATATAGGAGGAGGGACAAAAGGTATGCCTGGCTTCTCCCACTCCTTATTCACTATATCCGCCACCCGTTTAGGTATTGGAAAGGCATCAGGGTGCACCGGGACCTCTAGGAACTTGTCCATCTTGCACAATTTTTCTGGGATGACCAGATTATCACAATCATCCAGAGTAGAAAGCACCTCCTTAAGTAATGCGCGGAGATGCTCTAATTTAAACTTAAATGTCACAACATCAGGTTCTGCCTGCTGAGAAATTCTTCCTGTATCAGAAATTTCTCCATCTGACAAACCCTCCCTCACTGCCACTTCAGACTGGTGTGAGGGTATGACAGAAAAATTATCATCAGCACCCTCCTGCTCTACAGTGTTTAAAACAGAGCAATCGCGCTTTCTCTGAAATGCTGGCATTTTGGATAAAATATTAGCTATGGAGTTATCCATTACTGCCGTCAATTGTTGCATAGTAACAAGCATTGGCGCGCTAGAAGTACTAGGGGTCGCCTGCGCGGGCATAACTGGTGTAGACACGGAAGGAGAGGATGTAGAACTATCTCTACATCCTTCATCTGAGGAATCATCCTGGGCAACCTTACTATTTGTGACAGTACTGTCCTTACTTTGTTTGGACGCTATGGCACAATTATTACATATATTTGAAGGGGGAACCACTTTGGCTTCCATACATACAGAACATGATCTATCTGAAGGTACAGACATGTTAAACAGACTTAAACTGGCTAGTAAAGCACAAAAACCGTTTTAAAACAAAACCGTTACTGTCTCTTTAAATATTAAACAGGGCACACTTTATTACTGAATATGTGAAAAACTATTAAGGAATTATCCAATCTTTACCAAATTTTCACCACAGTGTCTTAATGCATTCAAAGTATTGCACCCCAAGTTTTCAAGTTGTTAACCCTTAAAATGTGGAAACCGGAGCCGTTTGCAATTTTAACCCCACTACAGTCCCAGCCACAGCCTTTGTTGCGACTTCACCAATCCCAGGGGGGTATACGATACCAGTTCAAGCCTTCTAGGAACGTTTTCAGTGAATACCAGACCCTCACACATGCAGCTGGATGCACTGTACTCAAAAGTAACTGCACAATAATGGCGCGAAAATGAGGCTCTGCCTACTATAGTGAAAGGCCCTTCCTGACTGGGAAGGTGTCTAAACTAGTGCCTGGCGACAAAAACGTTCCTCAAACAATAAAAGTGTGAAAATTACTTCAAACTTTAACAAACAACTTAAAAAAAAACAATCGATTTAGCCCTTAAGAGTGTCCACCAGTTAATAGCCCATAATAAGCCCTTTATTCTTTCTAAGACTAAGAAAATGGCTTACCGATCCCCATGAGGGAAAATGACAGCCTTCCAGCATTACACAGTCTTGTTAGAAAAATGGTTAGTCATACCTTGAGCAGAAAAGTCTGCAAACTGTTCCCCCCAACTGAAGTTCTCTCAGCTCAACAGTCCTGCGTGGGAACAGCAATTGATTTTAGTTACTGCTGCTAAAATCATACTCCTCTTTTAAACAGAACTCTTCATCTCTTTCTGTTTCAGAGTAAATAGTACATACCAGCACTATTTTAAAATAACAAACTCTTGATAGAAGAATAAAAAACTACAACTAAACACCACATACTCTTCACCATCTCCGTGGAGATGCTACTTGTTCAGAGCGGCAAAGAGAATGACTGGGGGGGCGGAGCCTGGGAGGGACTATATGGACAGCTTTTGCTGTGCTCTTTGCCATTTCCTGTTGGGGAAGAGAATATTCCCACAAGTTATGGATGACGCCGTGGACCGGACACACCAATGTTGGAGAAAAAGTAATATCTTGGAGGAGGAGGGAACGGTGAGGAGGATCCCTACATTACAGAAAAATATATAGAACAACTGGGTAACGGCTCATTTATTTATTCAATTAAGCAAGTTATAACTGTTTCACACTATTGGTCCTCCTTTCTTTTTTCATTTTGTGGATTCTACATTGAAGCATTTCCCATAAGACTGAAAAGGACTGTGTTATTTTCTTCATTGAAATTGTTTATTTGGTTTATTTTGTATCATTAATATTCCCTGTTTAAACCTTTGGGGACATGATGGTTTTCTGGTTGGATTGGCATAAGAGTAGTACCCTGGTCAGTCAAGAGGCAGTCATTTTTCAATATTCAGTGTTTGAACTCACTACCTGCATATCATTTGAATGACATTTAGTGTATGACTGAAGTTTTTTGAGTGCTTCATTTTTTGTCTCATGTAGAGATGCGCAATAAGCATGCACTACATTTAATTAATATGTTCTATATATATGCACTTAAGTATGTAGTTTGAAAGCCTGTATTACACAAATATTGTGTCAATCTTAGAAATATATACAAAGTAGGACTGGCCTCTTTCTTTCTATTTGTTTGTCTACTTTTTTTATCCAGACATTTAAATCAGTTGTTTCATTTTATGATCCTGTATTATGAGATATCAAGCATTGGAATTGTTCAACATTCCTATAAAGTAACACATATACATATATGTGTATATACATATATATATATATATATATATATATATATATATATATATATATATATATATACATACATACACACACATACATACAAACACACACACACACACATATATAATACAAGTTCATATTTAACGTGGTCCACAAGTGGCCATGTTTTTTTCATTAGGGGTAAGCCTTTTTATTCTAATGTTTGTATCCCTCTGTCAGGGTATAAGAATATCATCAAATAATATACATATGTATACTTATAAATAATAATATGTCTGTGTAAAACAAATAATTTATTTTTGTTTATGAGACCCAAAAGGGGCACTGTATTTAAACCAGCCCCCTCTCTCACTCATAAAATAAATTATTTGCATAACTCTTCCAGAGGATGTTTGGCTGTATAAACAAAACCCCTTTGTTCCAATTTCATCAAAATAAATTGCTTTCGAAAGTTATCTTGGAGGAAGAGCAGAGTTTTATAGCTTGAGATATGATAGGACCATTGAGTTGCTTCAAAACATCCCTTACCCCATACAGTGAATAGAGACGTAAATGTCTAAAACTGTTGATTTAAGGCTTAATGAGATGCTCACAATTTCAAGGAAAAGGAAATTAGCATGATGGAGCCTCAAAAGTACATGCCCATATATGGGTTTCCTGCCAAGGTGAGGAGCCGATCTGTCTAGGAAAAGGTTTGAGAACACAAACATTTTCAGGGACTGTAATTTCTAACAACCACAAGTTAAATGCCACCCTATTGAGTTTCACATGTACAGAAAACAGACAAATTGGCATTTAAAGTTCCTGTATGGCATAAATAAGAATAAATAAATTGTGCAAAATAAATAATATCTTCATGTAGTCCAGGTAATCAAATGAATATATATATATATATATATATATATATATATATATATATATATATATATATATATATATATATATATATATATATATATATATATATATATATATATTCAGATAACATATTATATAAGAATATAGAAATTTGGGAGATTGTCTAATTTTCTAATATTACATGAGTATTTGCTAAGCTTGATAGGTGACTATTTTAGTCAGTCTAAAATGTTTAACTGTGTCAGAATAATAACCTCTGTATCTCTTTATTTTTCAGACATATAATTTCAGATCTCCATAGACAAGATTCATACATTCAAGATTTATTAGAAATATGAAATATTATATTCATGTTGGAATGCAGTGCAGTACTGAATATGAAATACGCTGTGGTTTTTATATAAATGCCAGGATACTGGTGACATTTTTAATGGATTTTAAGCTAATCAGTTAGCAGTATAAATTACCTTGATATAATATAATGTTAAAAACATAATGTATTTGGTATCGGGGAAATCAGAAAAATGATATGATACTACCCCATCTATAATTAATATTGTAATTGATTAATTCAATGTTATAGTATTGTTTAATATAATCATTATATGGGAAATATTGTTAAATGTTAGAAATGGTTAAATGAATCTGTTTGTTTGTCTGCTGCCCCCCGATGGCCAAAATCCGGTATTACAGCCAAAAAAAAAAAAACTTGACTGTTAAAAGATACTTCCCAGATGAACCAATCCATGTTCAGTTTCAAAGGGCCAATCCGAGAGAAGCTTCCGTTGGGCGTTTCCAATCTCACCAATGATGGTACTGATCAAAAAAGGGGAGGGGTGAGATCAGATGATTTAACCCCAAGCATAGAGAGAGAAAGAAGGCTGCTGCTGGCTAACTCTTGCTAACTTTCGCTGGTAAACTGTTTTGCTGAACCCTGGACGAATAACTGCTGCAGTTATTATAAGCAAACAGCTACTTTTATTCTCCATATGCAACTTTACTCCAATTTTGGTATTCTGAGGTGAGATTGTTCCTGTTGAGAAATATTGGATATCGATTTGTTTATCTGGGTAAATTATAAAAAAAATTGCAATTACAGGTAATATTTTAAAATAAGATATACCCATAGTCACTACAGTTAAATTACAACTGATAGATTAAAGAGAGCAGTTTGCATTTTAACTAATATTTCATAGCCTGAGTATTATTAAATAAATGCTAAGTAATTTTAACCTGGCAAACATATAGATACATATATCTTAGAATTTGTCTTAACTATAGGTAATTAAGAATTTATTTCAGCTTAGACATAGGAGTTGGCTGTTCACACAAATAATATATACAATTTCTGATGCTTTAATAAAAGGGTATATTGTCCTATTGTTTAACTTAGCACTGTTAATTGTATTGCTTGAATGTTAGCAGCTAAATATCTTGGAATCTCATTGTGTTAATTGAAATAAATTCTATTGTGAATAAGGCTAGTTAAAAAGTTACAATTTGGGTTGCTTTGTAAAGAGTATAGCATATTTTAATCATTCATATACGTGTATAGTATTGACTCATACTCTGGTTCCTACAAATATATTTCAAATGTGTTTATATATATTAACTAATAAAAAGAATTCAGGAATTTATATTAATTTTATGGTTTTTGGTATATGCATATTTTATTGGGGTTCTGTTTAAAGGATAATTATTAAATATATTGTGTTATAACCCTGCCATATACTGTGTTATAAACCTGCCATATACTGACACCTCAAGGGGTTATTTGTAATATTGAAAAAACAGAATTTATGCTTACCTGATATCTCTTGTGATGTATCGAGTCCACTGATTCATCCATACGTGGGATATTCTCCTTCCCTACAGGAAGTGGCAAAGAGAGCACCCACAGCAGAGCTGTCTAAATAGCTCCTCCCTTAGCTCCGCTCCCCAGTCATTCGACCGAAGGCTAGGAAGAAAAAGGAGAAACTATAGGGTGCAGTGGTGACTGAAGTTTTTAAAATAAAAATATACTACCTGTCTTAAACAGACAGGGCGAGCCGTGGACTCGATAAATCACTAGAGAAAGAAATTTAACAGGTAAGCATAAATTCTGTTTTCTCTTGTAAGATGTATCGAGTCCACGGATTCATCCATACTTGTGGGATACCAATACCAAAGCTTTAGGACATGGATGAAGGGAGGGACAAGACAGGTACCCTAAACTGAAGGCACCACTGCTTGTAGAACCTCCCAAAAATAGCCTCCGAAGAAGCAAAAGTATTGAATTTGTAAAATTTGGAAAAAGTATGAAGCGAAGACCAAGTAGCCGCCTTACAAATCTGTTCAACAGAAGCCTCATTTTTAAAAGCCCATGTGGAAGCCACTGCTCTAGTAGAATGAGCAGTAATTCTTTCAGGAGGCTGTTGGCCAGCAGTCTCATAAACTAAATGGATGATGCTTTTCAGCCAAAAGGAAAGAGAGGTAGCCGTAGCCTTTTGACCTCTCCGTTTACCAGAATAAACAACAAACAATGAAGATGTTTGACGGAAATCTTTAGTTGCTTGTAAGTAGAACTTTAAAGCACGAACCACATCAAGATTGTGCAACAGACGTTCCTTCCTTGATGAAGGATTAGGACACAGAGAAGGAACAACAAACTCCTGATTGATATTCCTATTAGAAACAACCTTAGGAAGAAAACCAGGTTTGGTACGCAAAACCACCTTATCTGCATGTAAAACAAGGTAAGGTGAGTCACACTGCAAAGCAGATGGCTCAGAAACTCTTCGAGCCGAAGAGATAGCTACTAAAAACAAAACTTTCCAAGATAAAAGCTTAATATCTATGGAATGCATAGGTTCAAACGGAACCCCTTGAAGAATTTTAAGAACCAAGTTTAGGCTCCATGGTGGAGCAACAGGTTTAAATACAGGCTTGATCCTGACCAAGGCCTGACTAAATGTTTAAACGTCTGGGACATCTGCCAGATGTTTGTGTAAAAGAATAGACAAAGCAGATATTTGTCCCTTTACAATCCTTCTTGGAGAAAGGACAAAATTCTAGGAATCCTAATCTTACTCCATGAGTAACCCTTGGATTCACACCAACAAAGATATTTGCGCCAAATCTTATGATAGATTATTTTCCTGGTGACAGGCTTTCTAGCCTGAATCAGAGTATCAATGACTGACTCCGAGAAACCACGCTTTGATAGAATCAGGCGTTCAATCTCCAAGCAGTCAGACGCAGAGAAATTAGATTTGGATGCTTGAATGGACCTTGGATTAGAAGGTCCTGCCTCATTGGCAGAGTCCACAGTAGAACAGATGACATGTCCACCAGGTCTGCATACCAAGTCCTGCATGGCCACGCAGGCGGTCAGAATCACCGAAGCTCTCTCCTGCTTGATTCTGGCAACCAGACATGGGAGGAGAGGAAACGGTGGAAATACATAAGCCAGGTTGAAGGACCAGGGCACTGCTAGAGCATCTACCAGTACCACCTGGGGATCCCGGGACCTGGACCCGTAACAAGGAAGTTTGGCGTTCTGTCGGGACGCCATCAGATCCAATTCTGGTGTGCCCCATAACCGAGTCAGCTGGGTAAAAACCTCCGGATGGAGCTCTCACTCCCCCGGATGAAAAGTCTGACGAGTTAGGAAATCCGCCTCCCAGTTCTCTACCCCTGGGATATGGATTGCTGAGAGATGGCAAGAGTGATCCTCCGCCCATCGGATTATTTTGGTTACCTCCATCATCGCTAGAGAACTCTGTGTTCCTCCTTGATGATTGATATAGGCTACAGTCGTGATGTTGTCCGACGGAAACCTGATGAATTTGGCCAAAGCTACCTGAGGCCACGCCTGAAGCGCATTGTAAATCGCTCTCAGTTCTAGAATGTTTATCGGGAGGAGAGTTTCCTCCCGAGACCATAAGCCCTGTGCTTTCAGGGATTTGCAGGCTGCCATCTGTCGTTACTATGAGCCACTCTGGCCTGCGGAAACACATTCCCTGAGACAGGTGGTCCTGAGACAACCACCAAAGAAGAGAATCTCTGGTCTCTTGGTCCAGATGCAGTTGAGGAGATAAATCTGCATAATCCCCATTCCACTGTTTGAGCATGCATAGTTGCAGTGGTCTGAGGTGTAGGCGGGCATAAGGAAATATGTCCATTGCCGCTACCATGAGTCCGATTACCTCCATACACTGAGCCACTGATGGCCGAGGAATGGAATGAAGAGCTCGGCAAGTGGTTAAAAGCTTTGATTTTCTGACCTCCGTCAGAAATATTTTCATTTCTACGGAGTCTATCAGAGTCTCTAGGAAGGAAACTCTTGTGAGAGGGACGAGAGAATTTTATGTTCACCTTCCACCCGTGAGATCTCAGAAAAGCCAATACTATGTCCGTGTGAGACTTGGCTAGCTGGAAAGACGACGCCTGAATTAGGATGTCATCTAGATTAGGCGCCACTGCTATACCCCGCCGTCTTAGAACAGCCAAAAGGGACCCTAGCACCTTTGTGAAAATTCTTGGAGCCGTGGCCAACCCGAAAGGAAGGGCCACAAACTGGTAGGTAATGCCTGTCCAGAAAAGCGAATCTGAGGAATTGATGATGATCTCTGTGAATAGGGATGTGTAGATACGCATCCTTTAAATCCACGGTAGTCATATATTGACCCTCCCGGATCAGAGGAAGAATAGTCCGAATAGTCTCCATCTTGAAAGATGAAAGATGGTACTCTGAGGAATTTGTTTAGAATTTTGAGATCCAAGATCGGTCTGAAAGTTCCCTCTTTTTTGGGAACCACAAACAGGTTGGAGTAAAAACCTAGCCCTTGTTCCGCTCTTGGAACTGGGCGGATCACTCCCATGGTATGTAGGTCTTCTACACAGCGTAAGAACGCCTCTCTCTTTGTCTGGTTTGCAGACAATTGAGAAATGTGAAATCTCCTTGAGGCACAATTTCTAAAGCCCTGGAATCGTGAACATCTCTTGCCCAAGCCTGAGCAAAGAGAGAGAGTCTGCCCCCTACTAGATTCGGTCCCGGATCAGGGGCTACCCCTTCATGCTGTCTTAGAGGCAGCAGCAGGCTTCTTGGCCTGTTTACCCTTGTTCCAAGCCTGGTTAGGTCTCCAGACTGACTTGGATTGGCCAGAAATCCCCTCTTGCTTTGCTGCAGGGGAAGCTGAAGCGGGACCACCCTTGAAGTTCCGAAAGGAACGAAAATTATTTTGTTTGGTCCTCATTTTATTTGTTTTATCCTGAGGGAGGGCATGGCCTTTCCCTCCAGTGATGTCTGAAATAATCTCTTTCAGTGCAGGCCCGAATAGGGTCTTTCCTTTGAAAGGTATGTTTAACTTAGATTTTGATGACACATCAGCAGACCAGGACTTAAGCCATAGTGCCCTGTGTGCTAAAATGGCAAAACCTGAATTTTTTGCCGCTAACTTAGCCATTTGGAAAGCGGCATCTGTAATGAAAGAATTAGCCAACTTAAGGGCCTTCATTCTATCCATAATATCCTCTAATGGAGTCTCCACCTGGAGAGCCTCAAACCAGAAAGCAGCTGCAGTAGTTACAGGAACAATGCATGCAATAGGTTGGAGAAGAAAACCTTGATGAACAAAAATTTTCTTTAGGAGACCCTCTATTTTTTTATCCATTGAAAGCACAACTGTCTTCGATAGGTATAGTTGTACGCTTAGCAAGAGTAGAAATAGCTCCCTCCACCTTAGGAACTGTCTGCCACGAGTCCTGCATGGTGTCAGATATGGGAAACATTTTCTTAAAAACAGGAGGGGGAGCGAACGGAATACCTGGTCTATCCCACTCCTTATTAACAATAGTCACAATCCTCTTAGGGACTGGAAAAACATCAGTGTAAACAGGAACCTCTAAGTATCTGTCCATTTTACACAATTTCTCTGGGACCACTATAGGGTCACAATCATCTAGAGTAGCTAATACCTCTTTGAGCAATAAGCGGAGGTGTTCAAGCTTAAATTTAAAGGCCGTCATATCAGAATCTGTCTGAGGGAGCGTCTTTCCAGAATCCGAAATCTCTCCCTCAGATAACAAATCCCTTACCCTACTTCAGAACATTGTGAGGGTATATCGGATACGGCTACTAAAGCGTCAGACTGCTCAGCATTTGTTCTTAAACCAGAGCTGTCACGCTTTCCTTGTAAACCAGGCAGATTAGAAAAAACCTCTGTGAGGGTTTTATTCATAACTGTGGCCATGTCTTGTAAAGTAAATGAATGGGACGCACTAGAGGTACTTGGCGTCACTTGTGGGGGCGTTACTGGTTGTGACACTTGGGTAGAGCTAGATGTTAAACCCTCATTTCTTTCTGTCTGAGAATCATCTATTGCAATATTTTTATATGCTATAATATGCTCTTTATAATTTATAGACATATCAGTGCAAGTGGGACACATTCTAAGAGGGGATTCCACAATGGCTTCCAAATATATTGAACAAGGATTTTCCTTGGTGTCAGACATGTTAAACAGGCTAGTAATGTAACAAGCAAGCTTGGAAAACAGTTTAATCAAAGAAATAACACTTTAGACAAAAACGATACTGTGTCTTTAAGAGAAAAAAAGCTGCACAAAGTTTGCAAAACAGTGTAAAAAAGCAGTAAACCAAACGAAATTTTTACAGTAGCATCATAAAGCCTTAATAACTTTGCACAGCTATGCAAATAAACTATTAACCCCTTAATGTAAAAACAGGATTGAAAAAATAACAAAACTGGTAAAATAATGTTCAGCACCTTGCCACAGCTCTGCTATGGCGCCTAACTGCCCTTTAGGAACGATTTGTGGGGGAAAAAAACCTCTTTATAGCCCTCAAATTACAGTAGAAAGCTCTGAAGAAGTAGCTGGATGCTTCTGAGTTAAATAAACTGCTAGGCCCCTCCCACCTCACTCGATGTTATGGGGCCTAAAAGAAACACCACAGGGTGTTTTCTAAACTAGCCATGTGGGTTGATAACCCTTAAATTAGCCACAAAGACCCCTCAAAGTTTTGTCGCCACACTCACTTTACCCTTCCTAGCAGTTAAGCAGGCAAAGAGAATGACTGGGGGGCGGAGCTAAGGGAGGAGCTATATAGACAGCTCTGCTGTGGGTGCTCTCTTTGCCACTTCCTGTATGGAAGGAGAATATCCCACAAGTATGGATGAATCCGTGGACTCGATACATCTTACAAGAGAAAAAGGTAACTTATTACTGTTAATGTGAACAAACTGTTATTCCTTGTGATATTATTTGGTTGGCCCATTGGGGCTTCTTAATGTTTGTACCGTGATTCCTTTGTTTTAAATGACTGCACTGTATATTATTTTGTATTTTACAGCAATATATAAAATGTATATATATATATATATATATATATATATATATATATATATATATATATATAAAAACATGGCAGTAGACAGTTGCTTTGCTGAATTAGTAGCACTATATGCGCTACAGGATTTACAGTCGTTCAGGAGCAAAAATGGCATGGAGAAAGACACACAAACCTACAGGCACTTACACTTGGCGTCATTTGATGATGTCACACATGACAAAATGGTGGTGCCCACCGGAGTACTCTAAGACACTACCTGTCACTTACAATCCCTGGACACTATGAGATTGCTCCTACATGGGTGCTGCCATCTTGCTCCAAATCACCATAACATAACATTGTAGTAACTGATTAGGTGGAGGACAAGCTTCTTGATGAGGTCACTTTTCAGCACCTGGATCAAGATTTAAAAAAAACTGTCTGTTCCCCAGATTGATGCCCAAATATAGTGTAGCATTCCTGCTTCCTTGGTAAGACGTGTCTTTATGTTTTTGCTCTTATTACCTGTTACTAAACTTTGCCTGTGTGCAAATACTGTCTCTGCCTTACCTGTTTTGGACTGCTTACCTTTTGCCGAACTTTGCCTGTGTACTTTTACTGCCTCTTCCCACCAGTGCCTTTCCTGTTTTAGACTGCTTACCCTCTGCCAAACTTTCCCTACGACCTGATACTGCGTTCCTGCGTTGATACTGCGTTCCTGGCCGCCAGTGCCTTTTATATCTACTGTTTATCTAGCACCTGAAAAATCAGTATTGCTGCTTTCAAATAAGGGGTCTTAAATGTTTGTATGTATTGCAGCGGGCAACATAGGGGATACCCCACCCCTCTGATATTGTTTTTAAACTGCATTTTCAATGCTGCTGCAGGTAATCGCCATTTGTACAGTGTTTACCTGCAATGTACAAGGGCAAGTGGCTGATATATACATACACACATACATATATATATATATATATATATATGACACCCAGGTTGCTCGGGGGTTAACTGCCTGGGTTGCTGGGAACTTTGCAGCTGTCTGTCAGTGTTCAGGGCTGTGGAGTTAACAGTGGCTTAGGATGTGTACCCAGTCCAGTCTGTGAGTGCGGTCCATTCCTGTGTCTTGTATTTACATAGGGGAGGTTACAAAAGCCTGTGTCACCCTGGGAGGTTCCCAGTTGGTTTGTTTGGAAGTATGCATTGTGTGGGTGCTGGTTAGGGTCCCAGGAAGGGGGAGACCTTGTCGTGGTCCTGGGCTTGATCCTTTGGCGCCAAATGTAACTGACTTCCCCCAGTTTTGCTTTTAAACATTGCTGTGGATCTGCTAGTGAGTGCTGTTTTTTTGTGTTTTATATATATATATATATATATATATATATAACATAATTTATGCTTACCTGATAAATTCCTTTCTTCTGTAGTGTGATCAGTCCACGGGTCATCATTACTTGTGGGATATTAACTGCTCCCCTACAGGAAGTGCAAGAGGATTCACCCAGCAGAGTTGCTATATAGCTCCTCCCCTCTACGTCACCTCCAGTCATTCGACCAAGGACCAACGAGAAAGGAGAAGCCAAGGGTGTAGTGGTGACTGGAGTATAATTTAAAAAATATTTACCTGCCTTAAAAAACAGGGCGGGCCGTGGACTGATCACACTACAGAAGAAAGGAATTTATCAGGTAAGCATAAATTATGTTTTCTTCTGTTAAGTGTGATCAGTCCACGGGTCATCATTACTTGTGGGATACCAATACCAAAGCAAAAGTACACGGATGACGGGAGGGATAGGCAGGCTCTTTATACAGAAGGAACCACTGCCTGAAGAACCTTTCTCCCAAAAATAGCCTCCGAGGAAGCAAAAGTGTCAAATTTGTAAAATTTGGAAAAAGTATGAAGCGAAGACCAAGTTGCAGCCTTGCAAATCTGTTCAACAGAGGCCTCATTCTTAAAGGCCCAAGTGGAAGCCACAGCTCTAGTGGAATGAGCTGTAATTCTTTCAGGAGGCTGCTGTCCAGCAGTCTCATAAGCTAAACGAATTATGCTACGAAGCCAAAAAGAGAGAGAGGTAGCAGAAGCTTTTTGACCTCTCCTCTGACCAGAGTAAACGACAAACAGGGAAGACGTTTGTCGAAAATCTTTAGTTGCCTGTAAATAAAATTTAAGGGCACGAACTACATCCAGATTGTGCAAAAGACGTTCCTTCCTCGAAGAAGGATTTGGGCACAAGGATGGAACAACAATCTCCTGATTGATATTCCTGTTAGTGACTACCTTAGGTAAGAACCCAGGCTTAGTACGCAGAACTACCTTATCCGAGTGAAAAATCAAATAAGGAGAATCACAATGTAAGGCTGATAACTCAGAGACTCTTCGAGCCGAGGAAATAGCCATTAAAAATAGAACTTTCCAAGATAACAACTTTATATCAATGGAATGAAGGGGTTCAAACGGAACACCCTGTAAAACGTTAAGAACAAGGTTTAAACTCCATGGTGGAGCCACAGCTTTAAACACAGGTTTAATCCTGGCCAAAGCCTGACAAAAAGCCTGAACGTCTGGAACTTCTGACAGACGCTTGTGTAACAGAATGGACAGAGCTGAGATCTGTCCCTTTAAGGAACTAGCGGATAACCCCTTTTCTAAACCTTCTTGTAGAAAAGACAATATCCTAGGAATCCTAACCTTACTCCAAGAGTAACCTTTGGATTCGCACCAATATAGGTATTTACGCCATATTTTATGGTAAATCTTTCTGGTAACAGGCTTCCTAGCCTGTATTAAGGTATCAATAACTGACTCAGAAAAACCACGCTTTGATAAGATCAAGCGTTCAATTTCCAAGCAGTCAGCTTCAGAGAAGTTAGATTTTGATGTTTGAAAGGACCCTGAATCAGAAGGTCCTGTTTCAGAGGTAACGACCAAGGTGGACAGAATGACATGTCCACCAGATCTGTATACCAAGTCCTGCGTGGCCATGCAGGCGCTATTAGAATCACTGATGCTTTCTCCTGTTTGATTCTGGCAATCAATCGAGGAAGCATCGGGAAAGGTGGAAACACATGAGCCATCCTGAAGGTCCATGGTGCTGTCAAGGCATCTATCAGGACCGCTCCCGGATCCCTGGATCTGGACCCGTAGCGCGGAAGCTTGGCGTTCTGTCGAGACGCCATGAGATCTATCTCTGGTTTGCCCCAACGTCGGAGTATTTGGGCAAAGACCTCTGGATGAAGTTCCCACTCCCCCGGATGAAAAGTCTGACGACTTAAGAAATCCGCCTCCCAGTTCTCCACTCCCGGGATGTGGATTGCAGACAGGTGGCAAGAGTGAGACTCTGCTCAGCGAATTATCTTCGATACTTCCATCATTGCTAGGGAGCTTCTTGTCCCTCCCTGATGGTTGATATAAGCTACAGTCGTGATGTTGTCCGACTGGAACCTGATGAACCCCCGAGTTGCTAACTGGGGCCAAGCCAGAAGAGCATTGAGGACTGCTCTCAATTCCAGAATGTTTATTGGAAGAAGACTCTCCTCCTGATTCCATAGTCCCTGAGCCTTCAGAGAATTCCAGACAGCGCCCCAACCTAGTAGGCTGGCGTCTGTTGTTACAATTGACCAGTCTGGCCTGCTGAATGGCATTCCCCTGGACAGATGTGGCCGATAAAGCCACCATAGAAGAGAATTTCTGGTCTCTTGAATGGAATGAAGGACACGGCATGCACTTTGAAGTTTTGTTAACCTGTCCTCTGTCAGGTAAATCTTCATTTCTACAGAATCTATCAGAGTCCCCAGGAAGGGAACTCTTGTGAGTGGAAAGAGAGAACTTTTCTCTTCGTTCACTTTCCATCCATGCGACCTTAGAAATGCCAGTACTATCTCTGTATGAGATTTGGCAGTTTGAAAGCTTGAAGCTTGTATCAGTATGTCGTCTAAGTACGGAGCTACTGAAATTCCTCGCGGTCTTAGTACCGCCAGAAGTGTGCCCAGAACCTTTGTGAAGATTCTTGGAGCCGTAGCCAGTCCGAATGGAAGAGCTACAAACTGGTAATGCCTGTCTAAAAAGGCAAACCTTAGATACCGGTAATGACTTCTGTGAATCGGTATGTGAAGGTAAGCATCCTTTAAATCCACTGTGGTCAAGTACTGACCCTCTTGGATCATGGGCAAAATTGTTCGAATAGTTTCCATCTTGAACGATGGAACTCTTAGGAATTTGTTTAGGATCTTTAAATCCAAGATTGGCCTGAAGGTTCCCTCTTTTTTGGGAACTACAAACAGATTTGAGTAAAACCCTTGTCCTTGTTCCAACCGCGGAACTGGATGGATCACTCCCATTAATAAAAGATCTTGTACGCAGCGTAGAAACGCTTCCTTCTTTGTTAGGTTTGTTGACAACCTTGACAGATGAAATCTCCCTCTTGGGGGAGAGGATTTGAAGTCCAGAAGGTATCCCTGAGATATGATCTCTAACGCCCAGGGATCCTGAACATCTCTTGCCCAAGCCTGGGCGAAGAGGGAAAGTCTGCCCCCCACTAGATCCGGTCCCGGATCGGGGGCCCTCAATTCATGCTGTCTTAGGGGCAGCAGCAGGTTTTCTGGCCTGTTTGCCCCTGTTCCAGGACTGGTTAGGTTTCCAGCCTTGTCTGTAGCGAGCAACAGCTCCTTCCTGTTTTGGTGCAGAGGAAGTTGATGCTGCTCCTGCTTTGAAATTACGAAAGGAACGAAAATTGGACTGTCTAGCCTTGGCTTTGGCCTTGTCCTGAGGCAGGGCATGACCTTTACCTCCTGTAATGTCATCAATAATCTCTTTCAAGCCGGGGCCCGAATAAGGTCTGCCCTTTGAAAGGAATATTAAGCAATTTAGATTTAGACGTAACATCAGCTGACCAGGATTTTAGCCACAGAGCTCTGCGTGCCTGAATGGCGAATCCTGAATTTTTAGCCGCAAGTTTAGTTAAATGTACTACGGCATCTGAAATAAATGAATTAGCTAACTTAAGGAATTTAAGTTTGTGTGTGATGTCATCTAGTGTGGATGATTGAAGTGTCTCTTCCAGAGACTCAAACCAAAATGCTGCTGCAGCCGTGACAGGCGCAATACATGCAAGAGGTTGCAATATAAACCCTTGTTGAACAAACATTTTCTTAAGGTAACCCTCTAATTTTTTATCCATTGGATCTGAAAAAGCACAGCTATCCTCCACTGGGATAGTGGTACGCTTAGCTAAAGTAGAAACTGCTCCCTCCACCTTAGGGACCATTTGCCATAAGTCCCGTGTGGCGGCGTCTATTGGAAACATTTTTCTGAATATAGGAGGGGGTTAGAAAGGCACACCGGGTCTATCCCACTCCTTAGTAACAATGTCAGTAAGTCTCTTAGGTATAGGAAAAACGTCAGTACTCGTAGGTACCGCAAAATATTTATCCAACCTACACATTTTTTCTGGGATTGCAACTGTGTTACAATCATTCAGAGCCGCTAATACCTCCCCTAGTAACACACGGAGGTTCTCAAGCTTAAATTTAAAATTTGAAATGTCTGAGTCCAGTTTATTTGGATCAGAACCGTCACCCACAGAATGAAGCTCTCCGTCTTCATGTTCTGCAAACTGTGACGCAGTATCAGACATGGCCCTTGCATTATCAGCGCACTCTGTTCTCATCCCAGAGTGATCACGTTTACCTCTTAGTTCTGGTAGTTTAGCCAAAACTTCAGTCATAACAGTAGCCATATCTTGTAATGTGATTTGTAATGGCCGCCCAGATGCACTCGGCGCTACAATATCACGCACCTCCTGAGCGGGAGATGCAGGTACTGACACGTGAGGCGAGTTAGTCGGCATAACTCTCCCCTCGTTGTTTGGTGAAATATGTTCAATTTGTACAGATTGACTATTTTTTAAAGTAGCATCAATACATTTAGTACATAAATTTCTATTGGGCTCCACTTTGGCATTAACACATATAGCACAGAGATATTCCTCTGAATCAGACATGTTTAACACACTAGCAAATAAACAGCAACTTGGAAATACTTTTCAAAGTAGTTTACAAATAATATGAAAACGAACTGTGCCTTTAAGAAGCACAGAAAATATTATAACAGATAAAATAATTAAGTTATAGCATCAATCTTTGTCAGAATATACAGTTTTAGCAAAGGATTGTTCCCCTCAGCAAATGATAACTAACCCAGGCAGCAGAAAAAAATACACAAATAAACGTTTTTTATATCACAGTCAATACAATCAGCACAGCTCTGCTGTATGATTACTTCCCTCAAAAAAGACTCTTGAGATCCCTGAACTCTGTAGAGATGAACCGGATCATGCAGGAAGAAAATGAACCTCTGACTGAGTTTTTCTGATGCATAGTGAAAGCACCAAAATGGCCCCTCCCCCACACACATAACAGTGAGAGAGATCAGTGAACTGCTCTAATTTAAATCAAAACTATTGCCAAGT